>NC_141555.1:1855000-2007500 GCF_021556685.1 Rattus norvegicus | reverse complement strand
ACCCGAATATGGGTGGTTTTTAATCTCACAGGTTTATGCACGATTCTCGGTGCTATGTCAGAGAGGACATCAACAGTCTGCCAAAGCCATGGTAAAATGCTGACTAACCACAAAGTAGAAAGAGTAGAAAATCATATAAATCTATTCTAAATTGATTTCCTTACCATTGGCAACACCCTTGAACAGGTAGTATCACAATGACAAAGCTCACAATGGAAACGGGGGAGGGATATTGGGGAAGTCAGAATTTTGTATCTCTGAGATAGTTCAATGAATACCCTATATAAAGAACAAGAGCACCTGGATAATGAAAAACAATTAGTTATTGATTTTGGCCAAATGCTTACCTCTGAGCGTGAAAAATAATGAATGAGATATTACAATCAATAATAAATTATCGTAGAGGAGGGCCCAGGAGCAGCAGATCCACTGCGTCTAAGACACCGCCAGAACCGGAACAGAACGACTGGATTAACAGTTCTCTGAACCCAAATCACGTGGGAGGGAGAGGTAAACCTTCAGAGAGGCAGACATGCCTGGGAAAACAGAAGAGACTGCACTCTGCACACATCTCTGACGTCAGAGGAAAACACCAAACGCCATCTGGAACCCTGGTGCAGAGAAGCTCCCGGAAACTGCGGTGCAGATCTTCCTGGTTGCTGCCTCCACGGAGAGCTCGTAGGGAGCACCCAACGAGCAAACTTGAGCCTCGGAACTACAGGTAAGACCAACTTTTCTGCTGCAAGTGACCGGCCTGGTGAACTCAAGACATAGGTCCACAGGAACAGCTGAAGACCTGTAGAGAAGAAAAACTACACGCCCAAAAGCAGAACACTCTGTCCCCATAACTGGCTGAAAGAAAACAGGAAAACAGGTCTACAGCACACCTGACACACAGGCTTGTAGGACAGTCTAGCCACTGTCAGAAATAGCAGAACAAAGTAACACTAGAGATAATCTGATGGCGAGAGGCAAGCGCAGGAACCCAAGCAACAGAAACCAAGACTACATGGCATCATCGGAGCCCAATTCTCCCACCAAAGCAAACACAGAATACCCAAACACACCAGAAAAGCAAGATCTAGTTTCAAAATCATATTTGATCATGATGCTGGAGGACTTCAAGAAAGACGTGAAGAACTCCCTTGGAGAACAAGTAGAAGCCTCCCGAGAGGAATCACACAAATCCCTGAAAGAATTCCAGGAAAACATAAATAAACAAGTAGAAGCCCATAGAGAGGAGACACAAAAATCCCTAAAAGAATTCCAGGAAAACACAATCAAACAGTTGAAGGAATTAAAAATGGAAATAGAAGCAATCAAGAAAGAACACATGGAAACAACCCTGGACATAGAAAACCAAAAGAAGAGACAAGGAGCCGTAGATACAAGCTTCACCAACAGAATACAAGAGATGGCAGAGAGAATCTCAGGGGCAGAAGATTCCATAGAAATCATTGACTCAACTGTCAAAGATAATGTAAAGCGGAAAAAGCTACTGGTCCAAAACATACAGGAAATCCAGGACTCAATGAGAAGATCAAACCTAAGGATAATAGGTATAGAAGAGATTGAAGACTCCCAGCTCAAAGGACCAGTAAATATCCTCAACGAAATCATAGAAGAAAACTTCCCTAACCTAAAGAAAGAGATACCCATAGGCATACAAGAAGCGTACAGAACTCCAAATAGATTGGACCAGAAAAGAAACACCTCCTGTCATATAATAGTCAAAACACCAAACGCGCAAAATAAGAAAGAATATTAAAAGCAGTAAGGGAAAAAGGTCAAGTAACATATAAAGGCAGACCTATCAGAATCACACCAGACTTTTCACCAGAAACTATGAAAGCCAGAAGATCCTGGACAGATGTTATACAGACGCTAAGAGAACAGAAATTCCAGCCCAGGTTACTGTATCCTGCAAAACTCTCAATTAATATAGATGGAGAAACCAAGATATTCCATGACAAAACCAAATTTACACAATATCTTTCTACAAATCCAGCACTACAAAGGATAATAAATGGTAAACCCCAACATAAAATGACAAACTATACCATAGAAGAAGCAAGAAACTAATCGTCTTGGCAACAAAACAAAGAAAAGAAAAGCACAAAACATAACCTCATATCCAAATATGAATATAACAGGAAGCAATAATCACTATTCCTTAGTATCTCTCAACATCAATGGCCTCAACTCCCCAATAAAAAGACATAGATTAACAAACTGGATACGCAACGAGGACCCTGCATTCTGCTGCCTACAGGAAACACACCTCAGAGACAAAGACAGACACTACCTCAGAGTGAAAGGCGGGAAAACAACTTTCCAAGCAAATGGTCGGAAGAAGCAAGCTGGAGTAGCCATTCTAATATCAAATAAAATCAATTTTCAACTAAAATTCATCAAAAAAGTTAAGAAAGGACACTTCATATTCATCAAAGGAAAAATCCACCAAGATGAACTCTCAATCCTAAATATCTATACTCCAAATACAAGGGCCCCTACATACGTAAACAAAACCTTACTAAAGCTCAAAACACATATTGCACCTCGCACAATAATAGTACAAGATTTCAACACCACACTCTCATCAATGGACAGATCATGGAAACAGAAATTAAACAAAGACGTACACCGACTAAGAGAAGTGATGAGCCAAATGGACTTAACAGATATTTATAAAACATTCTATCCTAAAGCAAAAGGATATACCTTCTTCTCAGCTCCTCATGGTACTTTCTCCAAAATTGACAATATAATTGGTCAAAAAATGGGCCTCAACAGGTACAGAAAGATAGAAATAATCCCATGCGTGCTATCAGACCACCACGCCCTGAAACTGGTCTTCAATAATAATAAGGGAAAAATGCACACATATACGTGGAAATTGAACAATGCTCTACTCAATGATAACCTGGTCAAGGAAAAAATAAAGAAAGAAATTAAAGACTTCTTAGAATTTAATGAAAATGAAGGTAAAACATACCTAAATTTATGGGACACAATGAAAGCTGTGCTAAGAGGAAAACTCATAGTGTTGAGTGCCTGCAGAAAGGAACAGGAAAGAGCATATGTCTCCAGCTTGACAGCACACCTAAAAGCTCTAGAACAAAAAGAAACAAATACACCCAGGAGGAGTAGAAGGCAGAAAATAATCAAACTCAGAGCTGAAATCAACCAAGTAGAAACAAAAAGGACCATAGAAAGAATCAACAGAACCAAAAGTTGGTTCTTTGAGAAAATCAACAAGATAGATAAACCCTTAGCCAGACTAATGAGAAGTCACAGAGTGTCCAAATTAACAAAATCAGAAATGAAAAGGGAGACATAACTACAGATTCAGAGGAAATTCAAAAAATCATCAGATCTTACTATAAAAGTCTATATTCAACAAAACTTGAAAATCTACAGGAAATGGACAATTTCCTAGACAGATACCAGGTACCGAAGTTAAATCAGGAACAGATAAACCAGGTAAACAACCCCATAACTCCTAAGGAAGTAGAAGCAGTCATTAAAGGTCTCCCAACCAAAAAGAGCCCAGGTCCAGACGGATTTAGTGCAGAATTCTATCAGACCTTCATAGAAGACCTCATACCAATATTATCCAAACTATTCCACAAGAATGAAACAGATGGAGCACTACCGAATTCCTTCTATGAAGCGACAATTACTCTTATACCTAAACCACACAAAGACTCAAAAAAGAAAAAGAACTTTGGACCAATTTCCCTCATGAATATCGACGCAAAAACATTCAATAAAATTTTGGCAAACCGAATCCAAGAGCACATCAAAACAATCATCCACCATGATCAAGTAGGCTTCATTCCAGGCATGCAGGGATGGTTTAATATACGGAAAACCATCAATGTGATCCATTATATAAACAAACTGAAAGAACAAAACCACATGATCATTCCATTATATGCTGAGAAAGCATTTGACAAAATTCAACACCCCTTCATGATAAAAGTCCTGGAAAGAATTGGAATACAAGGCCCATACCTAAACATCGTAAAAGCCATATACAGCAAACCAGTTGCTAACATTAAACTAAATGGAGAGAAACTTGAAGCATTCCCACTAAAATCAGGGACTAGACAAGGCTGCCCACTCTCTCCCTACTTATTCAATATAGTTCTTGAAGTTCTAGCCAGAGCAATCAGACAACAAAAGGAGGTCCAGGGGATACAGATCGGAAAAGAAGAAGTCAAAATATCACTATTTGCAGATGATATGATAGTATATTTAAGTGATCCCAAAAGTGCCACCAGAGAACTACTAAAGCTGATAAACAACTTTAGCAAAGTGGCTGGGAATAAATTAACTCAAATAAATCAGTAGCCTTCCTCTACACAAAAGAGAAACAAGCCGAGAAAGAAATTAGGGAAACGACACCCTTCATAATACACCCAAATAATATAAAGTACCTCGGTGTGACTTTAACCAAGCAAGTAAAAGATTTGTACAATAAGAACTTCAAGACTCTGAAGAAAGAAATTGAAGAAGACCTCAGAAGATGGAAAGATCTCCCATGCTCATGGATTGGCAGGATTAATATAGTAAAAATGGCCATTTTACCAAATGCGATCTACAGATTCAATGCAATCCCCATCAAAATACCAATCCAATTCTTCAAAGAGTTAGACAGAACAATTTGCAAATTCATTTGGAATAACAAAAAACCCAGAATAGCTAAAGCTATCCTCAACAATAAAAGGACTTCAGGGGGAATCACTATCCCTGAACTCAAGCAGTATTACAGAGCAATAGTGATAAAAACTGCATGTTATTGGTACAGAAACAGAGAGATAGACCAATGGAACAGAATTGAAGACCCAGAAATGAACCCACACACCTATGGTCACTTGATTTTTGACAAAGGAGCAAAAACCATCCAATGGAAAAAAGATAGCATTTTTAGCAAATGGTCCTGGTTCAACTGGAGGTCAACATGTAGAAGAATGCAGATCGATCCATGCTTATCACCCTGTACAAAGCTTAGGTCCAAATGGATCAAGGACCTCCACATCAAACCAGATACACTCAAACTAATAGAAGAAAAACTAGGGAAGCATCTGGAACACATGGGCACTGGAAAAAATTTCCTGAACAAAACACCAATGGCTTATGCTCTAAGATCAAGAATGGACAAATGGGATCTCATAAAACTGCAAAGCTTCTGTAAGGCAAAGGACACTGTGGTTAGGACAAAATGGCAACCAACAGATTGGGAAAAGATCTTTACCAATCCTACAACAGATAGAGGCCTTATATCCAAAATATACAAAGAGCTCAAGAAGTTAGACTGTAGGAAGACAAATAACCCTATTAAAAAATGGGGTTCAGAGCTAAACAAAGAATTCACAGCTGAGGAATGCCGAATGGCTGAGAAACACCTAAAGAAATGTTCAACATCTTTAGTCATAAGGGAAATGCAAATCAAAACAACCCTGAGATTTCACCTCACACCAATGAGAATGGTTAGGATCAAAAACTCAGGTGACAGCAAATCCTGGCGAGGATGTGGAGAAAGAGGAACACTCCTCCATTGTTGGTGGGATTGCAGACTGGTACAACCAATCTGGAAATCAGTCTGTAGGTTCCTCAGAAAATTGGACATTGAACTGCCTGAGGATCCAGCTATACCTCTCTTGGGCATATATCCACAAGATGCCCCAACATATAAAAAGACACGTGCTCCACTATGTTCATCGCAGCCTTATTTATAATAGCCACAAGCTGGAAAGAACCCAGATGCCCTTCAACAGAGGAATGGATACAGAAAATGTGGTTCATCTACACAATGGAATATTACTCAGCTATCAAAAACAATGACTTTATGAAATTCGTAGGCAAATGGTTGGAACTGGAAAATATCATCCTAAGTGAGGTAACCCAATCACAGAAAACACACATGGTATGCACTCATTGATAAGTGGCTATTAGCCCAAATGCTTGAATTACCCTAGATGCCTAGAACAAATGAAACTCAAGACGGATTATCAAAATGTGAAAGCTTCACTCCTCTTTAAAAGGGGAATAAGAATACCCATGGCAGGGAATAGAGAGGCAAAGATTAAAACAGACACAGAATGAACACCCATTCAGAGCCTGCCCCACATGTGGCCCATACATATACAGCCATCCAATTAGACAAGATAGATGAAGCAAAGAAGTGCAGGCCAACAGGAGCCGGATGTAGATTGCTCCTGAGAGACACAAACAGAATACAGCAAATACAGAGACGAATGCCAGCAGCAAACCACTGAACTGAGAATAGGACCCCCGTTGAAGGAATCAGAGAAAGAACTGGAAGAGCTTGAAGGGGCTCAAGACCCCATATGTACAACAATGTCAAGCAACCAGAGCTTCTAGGGACTAAGCCAGTACCTAAAGACTATACATGGGCTGACCGTGGACTCTGACCTCATAGGTAGCAATGAATATCCTAGTAAGAGCACCAGTGGAAGGGGAAGCCCTGGGTCCTGCTAAGACTGAACCCCCAGCGAACTAGATTGTTGGGGGGAGGGCGGCAATGGGGGGAGGATGGGGAGGGGAACACCCATAAAGAAGGGGAGGGGGAGGGATTAGGAGGATGTTTGCCCGGAAACCGGGAAAGGGAATAACACTCGAAGTGTATATAAGAAATACTCAAGTTAATAAAAAAAATTCTGATAAATTTCTCCATCTATGTGGTACAATAGGTCAAGTTGGAGGCCTATGCACCCTTCCTCGAACACTAATGAGAGTTTTCTCCTGTAACCTGTAACGTCCTTTTCTTTATTTTCACCGGACAACAACTTTGAAGTCCACATGGAAAATTAATTTCCTGTGGATACAATTATCATTACCTTTAATTATTCAGTTTTGACTGTGAATGTTCAGCTACTATGTAAAACAATCATGAGGGAGTGGTTAAAGTCGTGGAAGAGTACCTGGAGGAATTTGTAGCTATTTTTTGAGCTTTTTCAGTCTTGTGGAGAAAACATCTTCTGACCTATAAAAGTCTTTATTTAAAACAATTGTGTACCCTTAACTTCCCCTTTCTGACAGATATCAGTGAAGTCATTCTCCCAGTCTTGACCATTGTCTCAGACCCTCATATATGCCCACTTCTCAAAGAAATATCAGTGTTTTAGATTGATATTACTACAAACCTAACACATTGCTTAGATATACAGACACAACCTTACAAGTCTAGTTACAACATATTTAAGTGTGAGAAATTCAGCATTGTGGACCCCAGACAGGGATCCTGGTGAATGTTAGTTATCAGAGCCCTGCCAATATTTTCTCTCATAGCAATCTTTTCTGTGTTGTTCAACACCAACCTTTGACCTTAAGCTCTCCTTTTGATCTTTGTACATTCTCAGTTTTCCCATGGTTATACCATTGAGTCTCAGACAACAATGTGTCAGAGTATGTCAGCAAAATGTCAGTACATCCCACTGTCCTTTGGGCCAGTTTGGGGCAGACAAATCAGTGCCTTATAAGTGTCTGTGCTCTATACAGACACTAACTTGATATTCTAAGACCTGAAACCAAGAAAATCTTGGGGGAATGCAAATATTCACCTGGAAAGCTAAGAATTACACATTGATTTTAATGATCTTCTGGAAAATATGAGGATACTTCTTTCCCTTTAGCTCATACCATACACATGGGCAGTAACAAAACATAGTGACTATTCTCTCATGTGATGGCAGATACATATTTTCACCATGTATTCTGGCTCTAACTCTACTGTCTGCAACATTTCACTTGCAGTAACCAACATAAGTCCATTTGTACCTGGTTCCATGTTTATTGAAGTTTACCATCAATGTAGAGCATTGCTTCAGAAACTTCCTTAATATGTAGTGTATCCAAAAGCCTACAGAGATGATATAGACTTTGTTGGTTTCATTATACCATTCGTTAGCATGTTTGCATCAACTTCAGGTAAGAGCATAACAGGATTGATGGCAGTGGATTTTCAATCCAGACTCCAGGATGGTTCAGGAATAGAACCTGCTACTGTATCACACATGCAATAAAAATCCAAGGTTCTTTTGTTCCTTTCAGTATATCCTCAACTTCCTGGTGTTATATGAGTTTAAGTTTCTGAAACAGAGTTAACTTCTCTAATAGTGGTAGTAACCACAGCTCTTAGACATGTGGGCCAGCCTGATTCTGCAAGGTTCATTCACTTGGAAAGGTACATTGCACAGTGATTCCATGTCACTATAGTGAGTGGTAAAACACAATTTGCAGTAACATTTATTTCATGATCTTATGGATGAAAATATTTGGAGACATATAGAGGTTCTGAAATTGGATACAAATCAGTTGTATGAAGCTTCAAAAATGTTTGGACACTCTCTTCAACATTAGAGACTTAGTGAATTGATGTAACTTTATACATGGTATCTGTCTATAATTTCATATTTTTTTCTAGATTCCTAGTACTGTTGAGTGTAAGCATTTATAATGACACATGATTTTCTGAATTTCCACATTTTCTGTTGCTATTTTACCTTTCCTTTACTGATTTGGTTACTGTGGATAAAATTGCTCTGCCTTTTAGTAAACTAGTCTAAAGGTTTCTCCATTGTATAAAGATTTTCAAAGAACAAGCTCATGGTTTTATTGACTATATATTTCTCTGTGTTTCTATTTCAATGAATTCTGCATTGTGTTTACTTCCTCCCTTCTAGTCTTCTGGCCTGTGTGTGCTATTTTTTTGTCCAGAAGTGTTTAAGTATGTAGTTCATATGCCAGTATAGAATCACTCCAATTACTTTATGAACATGCATTGGAGATTCTCCTTTCCCTGTATATCATAGCATAAAAATTCAGAGTGAAAAATGCATAGTGATTTTCATGGTCTATAATGATAGACTTTCCTTTTTCACAATCTGAGTCAGAGTCATAAGTTCTACTCTATTGGAAGAAAGACCTTCCTATAAGTTTTGAGTCCAAAACATTTCAGTTACAATAACTGATGGAGCCCATAAATATTTGGTTCTACATTCATGATGATGCTCCCATCTAAGAAAAAAATGAATCAAATTTTTCATCGGTTGAGAGAATCCACATTAGGTAAAGAAAGGTACCTTGGACAATGGATTTTATCTCATATCATCATTTTTAAGAACTGCCCTTAAGTCATAATGAGGCCACAGAGAAACAGGATTGATGTCAGTGGGTTTCTCAAACTGTAATCCAGGATGGTTCATGAGGAGCACCTGCTATATTTCACTAATGTTTTAAAAAGCCAGAGCTCCCCTGCCTCTAAGAAGAAAATCACAATTCTTTAGGAGATATATGTTTAAGATCCTAAATGAGACCCAACTTATCTGCTTCTTTCACTAATATTGGTAACCATCATGTCTCTCAACAACATGGACCAGGTTGACAATATTGTATGTAGGAGTTTGGCCATGAATAATCCAGGATATTTTCATGGCCTTGAGTTTCATTTAAACACCCTTTGCAGTAACTTTAGTTTCATGAAAGAAAAAAACACTTCAAATTGTTCAGAAGCATCTGGAAGTTCTAGGTCTATATATAAATTTACCTCTTAAAAGACCTAAGCATATTTGCTCACTTCATTCCTTATTAGGGAATAGAGTCCATCATTTGTACTGGTGTATAAAGTCTTTGCTATATCTGTAAGCCCCAGTATCTGGGGTATGCAATACCAAAAACCATTGGAAAAAATAAACTTGTCTCTTAAACTGTTATCTATAGGATGGCAGCATTTCTTTGCTGAGCCACTTTGCTTCCAGTAAGTTGATATCTAATGTAGATATCCTCTTCAGATCAAAGTCGGATTTCTCAGCTAAAACTCAGTAGCACATTGCCTTTACCTATTGCACAGTTTTCTTCCAGGCCCCTTTATAATATAGTTCAGGATCAAAGATAGGAGGGATCATGTACATATCGAAAGAGTTGGGTCACGAGAAACTTCTAAAAAGATGGAAAGAGTCAAAACTTCCTACTTCCTCAAACAGGGCTGGAGAAATTTTACATCCTTGTGAAAATCAGTACTAAGTAAATTATTCACTTTAATCACGCTCTGATTCTGTCATTCAAATGGCTATTGAATTAACTTTGCTTAAAGGCAGCTTAGAGAAGTACTGTCTGGATGTATCATGTAGTGCAGAGCCACATGGTTTTTCTTAGTCAGAGTCATGTGATGTTTTGATAAGACCAGCTTCTGGGGAAAACATCTTATGTTTGGAGAAAATATCAATAGGATTCATAGAGAGTGATGGGGTGTTTGCATAGCTAGATTTGATAAGCTTCTTTGGTCCCCAGTCTTTGTCTTCACTGATCTTCACTGCTTTGAGAGAAGCAATTAGACTTCTCCTTGAGAGAATTCTCTTGATGTCTCAGCTGATTCTCTTGCAAGGCACATAACTGAGCATACAGGAAGCAATATACAGCAAACCAACAGCAAATATCAAATTAAATGGAGAGAAACATGAAGGAATCCTACTAACCTGAGGGAAAAAACAAGGTGGACTCCACTGTTTACCTATTTACAAAATACAGGACACAAATTTCAAGTTATTGTAATTAGAAAACCACAGGACATCAAATGGATACAAACAGACTAGAAGAAGTTAAATTTTCACTCTTTACACATGATATGATAGTATACATAAGCAACCAAGATTTACTACCAGAGTAATCCTGTACTTGAAAAAAAACTGACTTCATCAAATTGATTATACATACAATTAACTCAAACCCAACAGTGGCCTTTCTCATCACAAAAATATTTTTTTACAACAGATGGCAAACTGATGTGATGGACAAAAATCCAGGAGTAATCCTAAGAGTTGACAGAAAATTTTTATTTTAAAAGTAAGAAGATGCCAGCACCATGTTAAGTCATGTGATCTTTCAAGGGTAGGGTATTTAAGAAAGAACAGGGAAGTAGCCTGGGCTGGCCTGTTATAGGTCCTGGCATATGTGATAAGTAATGGCAGCTCAGACAGTTAGAGATTAAAAGCTGCTTTTTAAAGAAAGTTGTTTAGAAAGTCTTTCAGGGTACTCATATTCTTTTTAATGTGGGCTTTACTGGAATTTTGGTTTGAAATACTAGTTAGACCAGCTACTTCTTAATTACAGGTATTATTAAAAGGTGATTAAGTTTGTTTTTAGAAAGAAGAGAGTAAAGAGATTACCTGCATCAGGTGGGGATTATCATCCACGGTTCAGAACTTAGAAAGGGAAAAATTAGTCACTCCCTCCAAGTAGACAGTTGTGATGAATGTCTGTAACACCAGGGAGAGTAAATATTGGCATATATTATAGGAGTTATTAAGGTTAAAGAAAAATCTGTCGCTCCGGGTAAAAAGCTTAACAGATGTATATATTTTGGGTAAAGTCCTGAGTTTTAAGTAACTTATTGGTTTTAGAATTGATAGAAGGTATTTAAGTTTGTTTTAAGGAGAGTAAAGTGATTACCCAAATAATGTGTAGATTTTCATTTATTGTTCTGAAGTTAGATAGGGAAAAATTGGTCACTAACTCCAAGTATAGAGTTGTGATAAATGTCTAAACACCAGGGAGAGTGAATGCAGACATATCTTATAGAAGTTACTAAGGTTAAAGAAAAATCTGTGATTCTGGGTAGAGAGCTTAACAGATGGATATATTTTGGGCTAAAGTCCTGGTTTAATATGTTGCTTATTGATATTCGAATTGATAGAAGGTATTTGGTTTGCTTTATGAATTAATCCACCATAGACCATAAGGCTCATTGATGCTGGCCAGCAATGGTTGTGGTTATTTTTTATATCTACCACAACAGGAAGCTCAGATTCCCTTTACATTGAGTACAAAAGAATTTTGGGTTAATTTCCTGATATGATAGAGTACAAAAGCCTATCACGCTCATTATTTACCTTACTTCCCTTTTAAAAATTTGCTTAATCTTCATAGATTGTGTGACTTTCAGTTTTATGGTTATATTATTACTCTGGGAGAGAGTGCAAGATACAAGCTTTTCTGGTTACAGACTAAGGAACACAGTATTTTTGGAAAAAGATTTTGTCTTTGTGTTTTTAAAAAGTGTGATTAGGCTCTGGAAACCTCATAGAGTCATACTGATCAGATTTGATAGAGGTAGACTGCCAAAAAAATTAATGCAGGAGAATCAAACAAAAAGAAATTTCAATTCTAAACTTTGGTCTTTTGAGTTATACTTTACAGAGTGTGCCTACTTCAATTCCTGTCTCAAGGACTATCAGCTGGGTCCAGTCAGGACACATAAGCTACAGGATTTGATTCATTCTTCCTACCCCCGACCACAAAGGATTTCTCAATGCCCATGCACAGCTTGAGGAGTCATCGCCCCAATTCCCTGGGCTATGGGCTATTGAAAGTGTTTATTCTAAAGTTGTTTTTATGAGGAATTTAGAATTGGTTTGAATTTTACAGGGAAGAAATATCTAGATTGAGTTATACAGGTGTAATATCATTTTTTAACTAAACTAAAATCATATCTTTGCTTTGATATAGAATTCATTTATTAAAAATTTAAAAGTAAAAGGTTTAGAGCCAGTTCTTCTATTGATGTCATTACAAACTTCTGAATTGATCACACATGTGTGTTAAGGGCCAAATAGCAAACATATTGCTGACTTTGTGAGAGTACTTTCAAGATATTATTAAGATATAGAAAAGTACAAATTGTCTTATATAAATAGATAGTTTTCAAAAATGTCAGAAATCCAAAAAAACGATATCTAAATTTATCTTTTCTTGAGAAATACCTGCTCCTAACAGTTCCACTTTGGCGGATTTAATGAAGAATTTGAACATCTCTACCTCCAGGTGAGGCAATACTTTGTGGCGAGGCAGCCACTTGACAAAACTGATTGTTTCATATGAAGACTAATATTGTCCAAAAAAGGACAAATTATGCAGAATAGTTGACTGATAAACTCTGCCAAGACAAGGTGATCAGCCCTTCAAAATCTGCATTTCAAGAGGCTGTCAGTTGATTTTGGGCCAGAAGACTGAAGACTTGCATGCACATGTTGCTAACAGGGGACAGTGCTAATGGAGATTTGTCTCTACATCCTCTCAGTTCTTGAAACCATGTTAGGCTTCCTAAGTGTATAGATATTTCATCATTCTCAGATTTCTGACCAGGTTGAAGACTGATTATAGTCTCATATCCTATCAGGCTGTTTAACTCTGAATATACATTTTTTGGATAGTTATAAGATACTATACAAGCTAGCCAAGATAAAATATATATTTTAAGCCTTTCTTAAGCTGTAATGGATAACTAAATGTTCTGTTTAACTGATATAGTCTTGGACTGGGTGTTAGATATATTTTATGCCTTTATTACAAAATAACAATAGTTGTGCTCAGCTTATATTTGAGAGAAAATATTTTTTTAAAATAGATAAAAATGATGAATGTGGGATGATGTCACAGGTGAGGCAGGTACAAGATAAGAGGAGGCCTGTCATTGGATGAGAAAAAAAGATGGGTGGGAGAAAAGTTTGCAGGAAGAGGATTAGCCTGATACAAAGAGAGAGAGGGTGAGAGGAGGAGGAGAGGCGCAGAAGCTGTGGAAGGACAATGTAGGCTGACATAAATATCTTGATCTGTGCATTTACAGGTTGTTATCAATGTTCTTAAGGGATGGATGGTACTGGGCTCTGTATGTTTAGATAGGCAATTATATCTTATGAACTAATTTAAGGTTATCGTGTTGTGTCTTCTTTTATGTGATGATTTGAGCGTACCCAAGTGTGAGGCAGCAGGACTCACTGGGCTGCCAAGGAGTTGGATGTGTTTCTGCCAAGATATCGAGGAGATATCTTGGGGAACCATGGTGCCAGAGCTAGCAATGTAAGAGACTACTGTACATTTTTTTAATATTTTACAACATTATAGGCAGAGAAAGAAATTAAAGACAACATCTTTCATAATACTTGCAAATAATATAAAATATCTTGGTGTAACTCCAGAAAAGTAAGTGAAAAAACAGATCACAAGAAATTGAAATTTCTTTCTCTGAGGAAATGAATCAAAGAAGATCCCAGAAGATGGGAGAATTCCCCATATTCATGGATCAGAAAGAGTAGCATAGTCAGAAAAGGTCATCCAAACAAAACATTATACAGATTAAAGCATCTGCCTCAAAATTGCAACTCAATACTCAAATAAAAAACAAGATGGCCCAAACAATTCCAAACAATATAGGACTTGTGTGTGAATCACTATTCCTAACCTTATGAAATACTACAGAGAAATAGGGAACAAGGACTTCATAGGTATCCTAATACAGACAGGTAAATGTATGGAAGAGAACTGAAGATCCTTAAATAAAACCACTCACCTATGCTCCCATGAACTTTGAAAAGATTCCAAAATAATTCAATGTTGAACAGAAAGCAATTTAAGAAATGATGCTAACAGAACTGGAAGTCTGCATGTGCCACAGTGCAAACTGATCCATTTCTAGCTCTTTCTATAAAGTTCAAGGCCAAGTCAATCAAGGACATCCACATATAATCAGATATGCAGAAATTAATAGAAGGAAAAGTTCAGGAAACTGCCTAGAACACATTTTCAGGGGAGAAATTATTCAGAACAGAATACCAAAGGACCAGGATCTAAAATCAACAATTGATACATGAAATATCAGAAAACTGAGTACATTCATTAAAGCAAAGGACAATGTCAATAGGGCAAAACAACAACGTACAGATTTGAA
Organism: Rattus norvegicus; assembly: GCF_021556685.1. Classification (NCBI taxonomy): domain Eukaryota; kingdom Metazoa; phylum Chordata; class Mammalia; order Rodentia; family Muridae; genus Rattus; species Rattus norvegicus. The sequence goes on along the minus strand of NC_141555.1, from coordinate 1,992,751 downwards.
AAAGAGTTTTACTACCCTACATCTGAGAGATTGCTAAAATTCAAAACAAATGAAGAACTGAAAAAGTTAGACTCACAGGCACCAAAATAATGCAAGTTTTAAATTGGAGTCAACAGGTAAACCAAGAATCCACACCTGAGGGATGTCAATGCCTCAGAAATACATCAAGAAATGTTTATCGTCCTTAGTTATCAGAAAAAGGCAAATCAAAAAGATCTTGAGATTGTACATTACACCAACTAGAATGGCTAATATAAAAAATAAGGCAATAGCAGAGAGGGCCAGGATACACAGAAAGTGTAATATTTCTCCATTGCTGGTGGGATTGCTAACTGTATAACCAATTTGGATACAAATTGTTGGTTCAGAGGAAATTTCAAGTAGCTCTACCTGAAGACCCAGCTACACAACTCACTTGTGGGCATTTACTCAAACATGATCCACATATAACAAGGACATGTGGTTGAATATGTCCATATCAGTCTAATTACATGAGCTATATGCTGAAAACAACTCTTATATACCTCAACTGAACTCTATTGCAAAAATTGTTCTTTATTTATAAAAAAGGAAGAGTACTCAGGTATTAAAAATGAGGACATCAAAATTTTGTATGCAAAGGGATGGAACAGGAAAATAGTGAAGTAACAGGAATCGAAAAAGACATAGTGACAAGTGAATATTGGTCCCAAAGTACAGAATACCCACTATACAAAGCATTTGTCAAATGTGTGTTAACAGTGTAAAAGGCCAAATTGTGGATGCTTGAAACCCACTTGGAAAAGGGAACAAAGTGATCATGGGAGACACAGGGATGGATGGAACTACCTAGAGACAGAGAAGGATGGACAAAAGGGGTAGAAACAATTGGAAGACAGGAGAGTAAACCAGAAGAAAAGTGGAATGAATAAAAATCAGCATCAGTGGGGATATGGAACTTGGGTAAACCATGGAAAATCACAGATGCTAGAGTTGCTAGAGGTTCCTACAAACTTACTAGGATAATGTTAGCTGAAATAACTAGCAACAGGGAAAGAGGACCACAAGATTCTTCCTTCTGAACCTAGACATGCCCCCCCCCATTATCGGGATGGCTGCACCCACATATTAAAAAATATAAAATATAATTATTATGTCTTAAATAAAGCAAAGCCAGAAAAAGGAGCAGAGGCTTAATGTAAGGCCATTCAGAGACCACCCCTCCATGACAACTATTTCATTAACAGATTCTAAGTCCTGGAAATATTCCTGTTGCCAATATGGGCTTGCAGTGAGAGCCTGATAGGGCTTTCCACAGATTGGTTCTTCATGCACCTGACTGAGAACAATGCAGATATTCAGAGTCAACAATTTAACTGAGCCTGATGACCACAAAAAAGGGTTAGAGGAACACCGAAGGAGGTGAAGGGGATTAGAACCGAATATGAAGAACATCATTATCTATTAAGTTCACCCTTGAAAGGCTGAGGAACTTTACCACCAAGTAATGTGTATACTTAGGCCAGTCCATGGCTTCTGCTACATTGATAGCAGAGCATATGGAGAAGACAACTACCTCATCTGCTATCTCTGAGTAGGGAGGCAATTGGTCCTGTTTAAATTTAATATCCCAGAGAGACACCTTTATCTAGAGTGCTAAAGTGGAAGTGTGTATGTAGATGGGGAGCACCCTCTTAGAAAAAATGATGATCAGAATGGTTTGGCAGATTCAATGAACAAAGACCAATTTGAGGGATGACATTTTCAATGTAAACTCTCTCTCTCTCTCTCTCTCTATATATATATATATATATATATATATATATATATATATATATATATATATACATATATATATGTATATGTATATATATATATATATACATATATACATATATATATATGTCATCTGTTATGAAGGTAAACTGGAATATAAACTCCATAAATTTGTGACTTGCTTATAACTGAAATTTCACATAGATGGACCAATAAATATTTTATCATCTGTCCTTGCAGGTATAATAAATTTTAAGCTACCTTTATAAAAAAATTGAAATAAAAAATTGTATTTCTACTCCATTAGGCTTCCATTCAATACCTCAAATGTTCCTTAATATTAATTGTCCCTCTCTATATTCCCTCCATTGTCACCTTCTTCCCTTTCTCTTCACATTTGACATTCCCGCTCCTTACAGGGTCCCTCAGCAATCCATAAGTTAATTTGTACTTCTCAAAATGAAGACAGACTTAGCCCACTTCTCTAGCTTCTTACAGTAAAGTGATCATTTAGTTACACAGATTGAAGAATTAATATTCAGATTAAAGTGAATGCATACCCCATTTTTACTTTTTGATCTGGATCACCTCATTCAGAATGACTTCTACAGATCCATTTATTGTCCAGAGAATGACATGCTGTACTTTTTCCTTTAGCAATTATTTAGCAGCAATCCATTCTGTAAATTCACCACATTTTCTTTATGTATTCGTCTGTTAATGGACAAGTTGAATATTTCCAAATTCTGAACATTATAACAGAACTTCATTGAACATGGTGGAGCAAGCGTCTCTATGCTAGGATGAATCAACTTTTGCATATATGCCCAGGAGTTGTCTCGAGGTATACCCAAAACCACCTTGTGGAAAAAACATTATACTGATTTCCATGGTTCCTAAAGAAGTTTGTGTTGCCCCAGGAGAATTGAAATGTTCCCCTTGATCCATAACAAAGGAAATATGAACTCTCTTAATTAAGTACTTAAGAACTTTTCATAAAGTAACTTAATGAAACATCCCTAAATATTAAAACATTCTCTACATACATAACATTGAGAAATATGCATTAAGCATTTTATTGTTGGGGAATTTCCACCCATGTATTTTAATGATACTATTCCCATTTATGCTTCCTACATCTCTCTATATACTTCTTCAAATCCTATGTTTGTATATCTTCCACAATAAATTGTTCTATAATAACCCCAGAATAAACCCTTACAAATAATCAATCATCCAACAGAAGACAATAATTGTCCATAGTATGGCACTTAGCAGTAGGAGCCCTCAGGTCTTTTCACTGCATTCTTGACTGTTAAATGGCTCGAAGCTTTACAGGAGACCAAAGATGCTATGTGTCATGAGGGCAACACTCCCCTTATCCTGAAGATATTCTTCCTTCCTTCTGATACACCCACAATTTGGGGACCTACAGTCTGTTTGTCCCATCTTTTGGGATGCTCTTTGATCCTTGTGGAAGGGGTATAACATGTATATCAAACTCATAACGGCTGATATCAATAAAATGAGGACAAAAACATAATTAATGAGAGGAGGAGTTTGTTCTTGGAAAATATTAACAAGATTGACATAAACTCTGGCCAAGCTAGGTAAAAGGACAGGTGGAATTAATAAAATTAAAGAGAAGAAAGGAGACATGGAGAAAACACAAGTATTTTTATAATTACCTTCCCAAAACTAGAATATTCTTTTAAAGTATTCATGATTTACTGGATGTATTTGATATACCAGTATTAAATCAGTTCAGTGTGCATAATTCAAATAGCACCACACTAAAAAATGACATAAAGGCAAGTATTCAAATTCTCCCACTTAAAAGATCATAGGTCTGTACATATTCAACATTACAATTTGATTAGACATTTAAAGAGCATTTAAAATTTTTTAGACTCTTCCATAAATTGGACAAAAGGATCTCATACCTGAAAATCTATTTTCAGTTTCTAAAAACCCAACCATTGACAGAAAAAAAAGGAAAGGGAGTGAAACAAGGGGAGAAGGCACAAACAGGAAGGAAAAGGGAGAGGGAAATAGAATTACAGTCAAGTGACAGAAAAGAGAGTAAGAGAGTATTACAGACTAATTTCTACATATACACACATATTATCAATAAAATACTTAAAAACAGATTCAAGACAAAATTAAAAAGAAAATCTTCGACCAGGTAAGCTTTCTTAGGTCCAGACATACAAGTTTGATTTAACATACATTTATCAACAACTGTATTCTATTACATAAAATAATTAAAGGCACAACAGACACCACTATCATATTAGGTGCAAAAAATGGGCCTATTAAAAAATCCAACATTAATTCATGACAGAAGTCCTTGAGAAGCCATAGCTTTAGAAGGTATAGTTCAACATAACAATCGCAAGATACAACATGCCCAAAGCTAACATCTTGCTAAAGAGTGAAAAATTCAAAGCTGTTCCACTACAATCAGGAACAAGACAAGAATATACATTCTTCTCATACCTATGAAGTACAGTTTGTGTATTTTTAGCTACAACAATATGACAGCTGAAGAAAATACAGGAGAGAAATGAAAAATGGAGAAGTCAAAGTGGTCTCATTTACAGATTATGTGATACTATTTTAAAAACTCTAAAAATGTATCACAGTCTCTTAAGACTGATAAATACATTAATAAGTGCAGAATACAATATAAACACACAAATGTGCTTAGTCTTCCTTTATGCTAGTAAAAAACATACTGGGGAAAAATCTGTTTGAAATTCCCCTACCAACTGTTCGAAAATAAATAATAAAATATTGTGGATTAAAATACTTAACACGCAAAGAGAACTATGAATTAGCTAGAAGTAATCCAACATAGAGACAACTCTGTTAAAACTGAACTTTTGAGGAACTTCAAAGACTTAAATAAATGGAAGCTTTCTTGTTTTAGTTTCCTAGGATTGCTGCCTCCAACCTTGCTTCTCTGACACTAGAAGAAACTTCAAATCATAATATAAAGCATGTTTCTTTGAAAGTAAATGGATGCTTCTAGTTGTTCTTTACAAAGAAGAGCACAAAGTGTTCTTCTGTGCTGTATTCTGTTTAAGGGAGGAAGTATTTTCCATCTCACTATGCATGGAATGACCAAAAAGGGATCAGGAGAAATTCAAGAAGAAAATCAAAGGGCCTGGCAAAAACTCTTTCTGTCATTTCTTATGTGTTTTCTCTTTTAGGATTTTTTTATTTTTATTTTTTTGTCTAATGATTACTAATTTACCATATCTTACCTTCATTTCAGGAACAAATACTATTAGATTATAATTATCTGAATCTCAATCCACACTTTTAGGGAGAGAACAGACTTTTTGAAATTGTTTTCTCCCTCCTTCTGATGTCCCTCAAAATATGAGATAAGTTATTTAGCCATATTAGGAGAATCTATGCTCAGAAAGAGCCACTGAAAAGTCATCATGACTGTGAGGTCTGGGAAACATAGATGAATCTTCTCATTCCAGTCATTTATATCTTTTGATTTTTCATTGTGATAAGTGCTAACACATATCATTGAAGCAGGAAATATGAAAAGGATTGCTATTCATGGTTTTCATCTTGGACTACATCTGCATTAACTGAAACCAAAATTTAGAAGGCATAACTGTGAGCGATTTCTTCTAAATTCAGTCTGAATTTGTGAGGTAGGAAATTACACCTTTAAATTTACACAAATTTAAGCCAGATAAAATCTAGAACATTCCTATTTCCAGAAGTATAACTTACTACTGGAATAAAGAAGCTGTTATTGTAACCTGCTTTCACTCGCCTTACCTGCCTATCTATATTTACAAATGCAATCAGTTACTTTATTCATAATTCAAGAATATACTGAGGAAAAGTTCAAACTACAGCCTCTTCATTCACGGAAGAGCCCCTGGATATTTGGAATTCCTATATGGTTTTTAAAATCACATCATTCTGGGATCACCACATTAATCACTCATCAGAGGAAAATACTTCATATTATACTGTGAGTTCTAATGTTGTGAAAGAGCAGGATTTACAACCCCTCACTCTTCATAGTCTAGAAAAGAAACATTCTCCAACAGAGATGTGTTGTCTCTGCTTAAGGCTCCAAATCCCAAATCTAGTATGAATCTTGCCCTTAACACTGGTTTGATTGTGCATCACCAGGCATTACTCACCAGCTCCACTCCCAGGAGAGTTCTTCACTTCTTCATTTCATCTGATGGGTCTGACTCTGTAATACGTTCCAGAATGAGGTATGAGAGAACTACTCCAACCCTTACAATGATGAGATGCTAAGGCATGATCCTAAGCCTACTAATGCCCTACATGTATGCCTCATAGTTTAGACCATTAGCATGACTACTCCTGTATGCGTCCCTACAGGTCTCAAAAAAACTTCTTGCTTTATTTAGGTGTTATTCAGTTAAAACAATGAACCACACAAGGAATAAAAAAAGTTCAGGACAGGGACTGTACAATAACTCATCTATTTGAGAATTTGAATCCCAGAGGATCAAAGGATTAAATAACAATCCTCTGTCACTTCAGGTCTGGGTGAAATCCAATGGTCTTTGCTGTCCACTGGCAGAATGGCTTGCAAACAAACATGGGAAGTGGGGAGGGAAAATGTGGTCTGGTGGAATAGCACTATCATGGAGGCAGGGTTTGTGGGGAAAGAATAGGGTGTTTTATTAGTGGAAACTGGGAAAGGGCATAATATTTGAAAAATGGATAAAAACTATCCAGTGAAAATTGTAAAAACTCGAAAGACCCCTCCAACAAAAGAAAGTATAATATACATCAAATAGAATTCAGCAAAAATATCATTATCAAGAATAACTAAAAATAAACCACCAACAATAATAAAACTATTCATTCCTACAAAATTCGTGGAATTATTAAAATCTGCAGTCATTGCTGATTCTATCTATATTTCAAGGAATCCACAGGCATATATCTCTTTGTGTCCTGACCTCTTCTTATATTCCCATATTGAATCTTTTTATTTTCTCTAATGTATTAGAGAAATACTTCTCAGTTTCTGCTTTGTTTGTGGTAATAAAGGTTGCTAAATTTAAGAGCACAAGGATATAGCAAAGATATTTTTCATCATGAATTTGGGATCCACAGAGCATGGCATATAAACTACATCCAGAACATAGTTTCCTGTGCAGCTCTGCCTGGCTATAAACCGGTGATGAAGCCTAAGATGCTTGAGAACTGCAGAAAACCACTGTGGCCTTATGCTTCTGCTGGAACCACACATGACAGAGGAGGTTATTATGAGCAAATGCTTAGAGGTCACATTTTTCATTTATAGGCCCTGATTAATTTATTCAAAAACAACATAAAGTGTGGAGTCAATGAGTTCAATGTATATAGCCTTAGTAATATAGCATTTTAATTAATAAAACAAAAGTTAACAGATGAATAACAAAATTTCAAATGTAAACAAGAAAAACCAAACACATAAAACAATCAAACTTCAAACAAAAAACCAAATAGAGTAGGTACGTTAGGCAGTATTCAATTGCTGCAGGTATTGCAACATACATCTGCAGCCAGTTGCTGCCCTTGCAAACATAACATATCATCAGGCAAGATGGTAAATATTCCTTCGAAAATGTGTGAAGACATGCCTCATTCAGGGTGCTTGGTTGCTGATGCTCAAGTCCTCAAATGATTAAACATGGGGCATGTCCCATGAGATGCCTCATGCTCTTTCATGTGCATCCTAAATTGCTACTGTTATGAGGAATCTGATGCATGAGGTTTTAAAATTTTTTGCACAATCAGTGCTCCAGGTGGACAGTTCTGTCTCTGAGAGATATAGTACTGGTGTATGAACAGTGCAAGCATCTGAAGGAGTATTTCAGACTGAGTGGTGGAAAAGGCCTGGCAGGGACCTGTCATGTCAATTATATAAAACACAACAGGACAATTCAGCAGGATAATACAGTATGATATTTAATCTGAGATCATTTTCTCATGCCCAAGAAAATAGGGAAAGGGTCTCACAAGACTCCATATTTTCTCAGCTTTTAAAAATGACTAGAAATAGAATTGTGAACTGCACATTACATGAGTCATCCTTATGTTTTGTAGTGTAATGTCATGTTGCAATGTCTTAATGTCAGTAGAGGAGAGATGTGGCAACCTACAAAAAAGTAGGAAGGCCTTGGACATCTGGCCATTACAGAAATGAAGGCAATTATTATTCCCCCACTGTAGCAATCTGCCTGGGTCAAACTTGAAACCTCAATATCTGCCAAGACCCGGAGAATCAATATTTCAGGAAGTACATGCACACTTCAATGATATTAAATTCAGCAAAAATATGCTGCTTGAAAATCTTCCCAATGGGAGGCACTGAAATCTAAAGGAGATGCTCATGAAGAAATGAACTATATCACTTCTTTGTCTATAAGTATCATAAAAGTATTTGGGGGAAACTTAAAGGCAATGGGCTCAGAAAATACCAGAGAGAACATTGGGATAGATGTGTATATAATAGGTAGAATCTATATGGAACACATATACTTCGTGGACAGAATTTCTTTTAAAATGTACCACAGCAATATTCTGAACTGCTTCTAGCTGACAACTGCAGAGAACTATGTAGAAAGTCAAACACCAGAAAAGAATGTTTACAAGTACAGGTAATCTACCTGAGTCCTCCCATCCTCTACTTTAAACTCATTTCAGTGACAGCAATATGATGATGATTCTTCTCAGCCAAGTCCTTTTGCTGAGTGACCAGTGCTTTCTGCTTCAGGGCGTCCTACAGTCTTTCTTTCATTGTCTCCTAATCCTGGTCATTAGATTATATTGTCCATGGAAGCATGCATGTATACAGACACTCGTACAAAGAGACAGACAGACACAGACAAACATACAAACTTTTGAACTCAACCAAAAGCATTTGTTCACAAATATAAGCAGAGGATTTTGCAGAATGTGGTTAGTGACCCAGTTGATGGTAATATAAGAAAATCACCCAGGCTACTAATGTACAATAAGGAAAAAAGCAAAAAACAAACAAACAAACAAACAAAAAGCAAAAATAAAACATTCAATGGGATATGTACATAGTGAGAATAACCTATAGACAGCTCTTCCAATATAGCGGATTCAACTGAATACCAGATTTAGAAATAGGGTATCTTAGCATGTTATCCAAGCCTGCTTAGGAAGTTCACAAGGCTCTGAACAGTAAGCTTAACTTCAGACACTGGACCATTGGTGGTGGCATATGAGCCTCTTCAGTCCTCTGACTCACTGTTCCCCCACTGAATGCAAAATGAGCAGCATTTACCAATAGGGGTTCCCTTTATCATATCCTACCTGACATGCGAACAAATCTATCAGCGCAAACAACTAGGAAATCTCCACAACCACAATCCAAGGAAAACCTTTTTGAATTGCAGTGAGATACTGTCGATATATTTCGATTCACATAAGACTGACGAATTCAATGCCAAATGGTTGCATGTATAATCAAACTCAGAATAAATCCATGGAAGGGCTGGAAAATATTGGACATTTTGATGTACTGACTGATGGACATCTGGACAATTCCACTTCAAGGCCACTCTGAGGTTTACCACTACATTACTAATGTGCCACAATTTCTCTGCTGACACCTATTTCTTGTTCTCGAATTGCAGCCTCAAAGGTTGAATAATCAGAAGATTTATACATGGATTCTCATTTGACAGCCCCAGCAATGTCTGATGGTCATCATTTTTCTAAAACCTCCTTCAGGATGATTTTCAGTCAGATCAAATGATTTTGAATAACAATAGTAAAGAGTGCCATGGAAACAACACAGGATGAGTGCTTTGGACTATTCTAAGCCTAAGGTTCTGTCTGAGGCAAAGATGTGATTAAACCTCAGCATAACTCCTGAAAATCTTCCGGTTGCAGATTCGACGCTACAAAAATTCATCTTTCAAATAAAAAATTCCAGGCAAACCTCCAAAGCCAAGGAATAATGAGCCATGTTTAGGCCAATCTGGAAAGAAATTGATAGCAGGTAATGATTGAAATATCCAGGATGTTGAGAAGATGCAAAAAGCCACATGATGTTCTCGTGTTCACTCACTATCCACCAAGAGCAAAGAAGACAGAAGAGCCCTTAGTCAGAGGTTTCAGCACTCAGGTACATGGATTTCACACAGCAGTTTCTGCTTACATCCCTGTTCTTAATTCCTGTGTTTTTCTCCAAGTAATGCCAATGTTGTTGGATAGTTTTCCCACTATAAGTAGTTACAATAGCAATCAAGACCACATTAAGAACAGTTGAAAATCTGATTAGAAAAGTTCGTTTCATATATAAGTTAACTGGCTGTTTACTTTTGGCCAAAAAAACTACAAGTAGAAATCCTAGAGACTCCTTTAAAAGGCAGGCTTCCTAGTATGCTTCAAATATAGAACCTGATCCACAGTTTTGTTCAAAGACAAGAATGTGCTGACACCTTCTCTTCCTAGTGTTGGGGTCACACCCTGTGCATTATCAGTTTCTTTTGTGAGTTGATTAGATTTGTACAACATTCGTTGATCTGCCAGTGCATTTTCTGCAGGTCAGTCATTGCTTGCTGTTGTTGCATCATGAGCATCTAGGACTCAAAGTTGTTCCTATGGTAGGGCTTATTCCAAGGATCAAATAACTTTATGAACTGAGATCCAAGGATTACGTGAATTCAGACTGAATCCTGAACTACCCTAGCCTAGGATTTGCCCCACAGTTGCTCCTTGGTACTGGGTCCATTTGGTTCTTATTAAACTTATTATTAGGGACTTGAGAAAAGCAGAGCCAGCAAACAAAAAGAGGGAGCTGATCAGCTGGAATTCCTGAGGGACCTTGAAGGAATAAACTAGCTTGTCAAGAACATTCCAGGACACTCTACTAAAGACAAGGCTCTGACTTAAACCCATGAAGACTACTTTCCTGTTCTTAGGTAAGAATTCTCAATTGAAGAATCTATTGCTACACAAAAATCAAAGGAACATAATCAGTATATATCGGAAAAAGAATGTATAACACACACCAGGAAATTACAATATGCATCTAAGGTGAAGAAGAGGTGAGATGTTGTACTGCTCAAAGCAAGGCTTTCAGTCTCATGACTATCATACCATTGAAATTGAGACAGGTTTATTTTCAGGCCAAATCAAAAACATAGAATCCCCAGATCTTAAGGGATATACACAGACATACTGAAACACACACAAACACACACATGCACACACATCCACTACACACAAACACTCACACACACAAACACACACACAAACACACACACAAACACACAAACAAACACACAAAGTACACAATAAATGACACGTTGATATATGACCAGTAGAGTATCCCTCTTGCTATAACTTACCCATGTAACCTACAGGATACTGCTAAGAATGGAGGGCTTCAGCAGACTATCTTGAGAGAGACATTTTGGTATTCTTAGAGAGGCTCATCCTAGTAGTTTTTGACACTCCCTATGATATTAAGAGCTCCAAGAAAAGCCACTTGGCATATATTAATTTGTGGCTCTCTGTCAAACTAGTGATCAGAAATTATGGTGTCTGGGTCAACCATTTAGGAAGGCTGAAGTTCCAAATCATAAGTCCTATTCCTACAAGGACCAACTCAAGCCAACCTCCTCCAGGAATCTACCCAAACCCAGCCCAGTACTCATTGGGCCTTACCTAGGACTATTCCATTTGTCTTGTTCTCCAACGTTATGAATGGCTGGCCTCATTCTACCTTAGTGTGGTCTCTGCAAGTTTATGATTCTCCTTCCAAAATAGACTGAGCACCCTGGAGAACATGCCTGCTTCTGAAACAATCAGGCTCTGAAGGTATAGTACACAGGCAATTGGTGTCACCATAACACTGGTGAGATCACAGAAGATTCTAAGGTTCTCCTGGATACAGGAGAATTTCTAGGGAAGGCACTACTGATGATGTCACTAGGAAAAGTCATAGCCTACATGCTAGCTAACCCTACACAGACTGAGCAGTTCCTGGAGTACCTTTTCCAAAGACTCACTTTTGAGCCAGGGAACACAATACACACTCTTCTTCCAGAGCTTCAGAGTTCTCACTAATTCATTACAACTCAGTTGCTGAGGATAGGGAGAGTTCATTAAGGCCTTGAAAGGGAGAACATCTTTGTTAACACCCAAAGATATGAAGACATGGAATTAGGGAGATTCTTGTCCCTGAAATGCTTAAACCCAAGGTCAATTCATGTGGCATCTAGTCCAATTCCCAGTTTTTACTGTTCCTGAGGCTGATATTTTTCCCTACACCTTTAAACTCCCTTATCATGGCAACATAGGGCTCAGGTGTAGGGCAAACAACAAATTGTAAACTTTCTGTCCATTCTTAAAATTAAAATGCCCAAAAATGAGTGAACTGATCCTCAAGTGAAAGACATGGAAAGGCAGTGTACTGAGGAGCTGCTGGACAAGGCAGAGCAGGAGGAAGCAGAAAAGCTGCAGCACATCATGTTGCACAAGAAACTAGCCCTGGAGATCGACCTAGGTAACCTGTTGGATTCTGACAGTAGCCCCCCCAACCTCAATGGTCAAGGCTGGGCCCTCACTGGAGGCAGAGCTATGGGCACTTTCATGGGAAAACACACAGCTTCTTTTCAACCAACTGTGGCAGCTACCGATGAGGCACATGGAGTAGATGGTGGAAGTGTGTTTACAAGTGCATGACACAGGCCTGCCACACAAGATGCCACTGCTTAGCAAAAGCCAGTCACTCACCGGCAGCAGTTAAATCATCTTAAGATCATCCATCCCAGGAAGAGGACAAACCTCATGTTGAACGAGGTGAATAGCCAGTGGGGACACATTTTTGGCTGCAAGCACTCAAGATGATACTAGGGAGTGGCTGGCCTACGCGCCTGAGAGCACTGACCCAATTAAAGACCAGTTCTTCAAGATGATTCAGGCCAAGAAATAATGAATGGCCAAGACCTAGCTGAACCATCAGTGAAACCTGGACTGCAAGATGCCGATCAAGCTTTGTGAGCATGATCCCTACAAGACGCAAGAATAAGGAGGAGTTGGGCTGTACTACGCTCATTCTATGGTCTCCAGTGCTTTGGTGCGACACTTCCAGGTGATCCTCCCCAAGGAGAAAGTGCTCCAAGGCTCAGAGAAGTAGAGGAAGTTTCAGCCCCTCTTTAGGGACTTCACAGCCCAGAAGAAGAAATCTTTGGATCTATTTCCTGTTGTAAATGAAAAGAAACTTCAGCTGGAATTGTTGGGGGGTCACAAAATGCAATGAAGAAAGAGGACCAAAAGGAGGCTGCCAGGAGGATGTAAATGAGTCAGAAAGGCAAGAGAACAGTGGCACGGCCAGCAAGGAACTTTGGACAAGGGAAAGGGCAGACTGCCAGGACAGGGAGAGAAAAAGAAAGGAGGATTGAGAGCCATGAAGCATTCCAGGCTGCCTACTTTAGGTTGCAAGAAGAATGGAATGTGGCACCAAGGAGGGAAGAGGAGAAAGTAGTGCTATTCCCTCTGGAACTGTTCTGAAGAGCTAGAACTGCAAGTATTGTAGGCTAGTTCAGTAGTTGGCTACTTTTGTCCTTGAGCTTGACATTGAAGGGACAGGTTTGCCTCCCCTCTAGTCAGTGCTAGACTATGAATTAAGGGAGGCACTGACTGGAAGTTGGTGGATTTTGAGAATAAGAGAATTATAGAATTAAAATGGTCAGAACCAAGAAGATGTTAAAGCTTGCCCTATTAACTTGACTTTGGATGCTAGGTAAAGGTTGACCAAATTTGTAGGTAATAGTAGATTGGTGTCTACATTTTTTAATTTATTTTAAAAATATTTATTAAAGCTGGGAGAATGTGTGGAAATTACAAGTATGTAAAGATATACAGGTACCTGGTATTGCTTTTAGCTTTTACTGACAATAGAGGTTATATGTGAAGACTGTGATCTGTGAAATATGGAGTGTACTTTCAAAAACCAAAGTTACAATGGTTGTAAAAAGGACCATTGTATTAGTAAAACTCAAAAATTCTTTTGGCACTATTTATAATTAGTATATAGTGCATATATTGATGATGCTACATTTGGTCAATACTTTGGAACCGCATTAAATAATGATAATTAATCTTGTTACTCAAGAAGATGTTATTTTGTTTATAGCCAGTGGGTTTTGTTTAATTGGCTTGGGTTTTAGATTTTATCAAATTCTGGGCTGGAATTCACTATGGAGCTATGCAAGACTGCCTGAAACTCATTTAGGACAAGTTCTGAGATTATAACTGAGCAGACACAAACAACAGATTCCATGTGTATTTCTTTCTTGGATGGTTTTCCCTGTTCCATTATCCTTTTTTAAAATCTTAATAAAATTTTATTTCCATAAGTAAAAAAATAAATAAGTTAAAGTCCCAAATCCCCACAATGTCTCATGTCACCAGAAACCTAAAGTAGACATCTGTAAGAAAAGTTTAAGTGGCAATGACGTTTGCGGCTCTGGGGTCTCATCAAGTATCACTTCTCTAAAATCTATCTTCACGAATTCCCAGGACCAGGCCAGAGCTAGATGGGAGTTGGACCCTGATCCTGTATTCATAATATAACTAAGACTAACAAGGATAGATAGGGAATGAAGAAACCTCAGAACTAGTGAAACCTCAATTTTTATGTGTTTTTAACATGTGAGGGAGTCCCTTAGACTCTGTCACCTGGAGTTTCTGCCTTACTGACAAGGGTCTGCAGAAGCCATGGTAAAATGCTGCCTAACCACACAGGTGTAAGAGTGGAAAAATCATGTAAATCCTTTCCAAGTTTATTTCTTCCCCTTTGGCTACTCACTTGAGTAGTAGTAGCACAATAAGAATCCTCAAAATAGGAACTGGAAGGATGATGAGGAAGTCAGAAGTGCAAGAGATCTCTGAGATAGTTCAATGAGTAGCCTTTATCGAGAACTTGAGGGCCTGGACAATGAAAAATAATTAGTTCTTAATTTTGGCGAGGTGATTATCTGCAAGCCCAAGAAACAGCGAGGAGGTATTTCAAACATATTATACAAATGAATTCCTCGATTTATGTGGTACAATTGGCACAAGGTAAGTCGGAGGCCTATGCACTATTTCTTGGAAACTAATGAGAGTTTTTTCCTGTAACCTGTAATGAACTTTTCTTTATTTTCAATGGACCAGAAATATGAAGTCCTTGTGCACAATTAATTTCAAGTCTGTATATTTATCATTACCTTTAATTAATCAGTTTTGACTATGAATGTTCAGCTACTATCGAAACAATCTTGGAACACTGCCTGGCCGAACTTGGAGCTATGTTTTGAGTATTTTCAGTTTGGTACAGAAAACATCTTCCCAACAGAAAATGCTTCATTATAAATATCTTGTACTCTTAACCTCCCCTATCTGGCAGTTATCAGGGAAATCAGTTTCCCAGTCTCAACCATAGACTCAGCCCCTCATATCTACCCACTTCTGAAACAAGTATTACTGTTTTAGATTTACATTACTCCAAAACTGACACATAGCTTAGATATACAGGGACAGCATATCAAGTCTAGTTACAACATATTTAAGTGTGATCACTCAATATTGTCAATATTGATTCCCAAACAGGGAATCAGGATTAGGTTAGTTACCAGAGCCCTGCCAATAATTCTGGTGGACCAATCTTTTCTGTCATGTCCACAAACAACCCTTGGGCTCAAGATCTTCTTTTGTTCTTTGTAATTTCTCAATTTTCCCATGGTTATACCATGGAATCTTAGGGAACAAGGGCTAGCAATATGTCGGCAGAGTGTCAGTATATCCCACTACTCTTTGTGCCAATTTGGGGCAGACAAGTCAATGCCCTATTAACCTTTGGCCTCTATGTTGACATTAGGTTGGTATCCTTAGCCCTGAAAGCAAGGAACTGATGGAGGAAAGGTAATACTCACCTGGGGAGGAAGAATTACTCTTTGTTTTTAATGTCATCTGGAAACTGTGAGAATACCTCTTTCCCTTTAGATCATACCGTGACCATATGAAGTTACAAAATGATAATAACTTTTCTCACATGCAACGACAGGTATTAATTTTCACAATATATTGTGGTTCTTTGTCTTGATTCTGTATCATGTGATTTGCAGTAACTGCTGAAGCCCCTGTGTACTCTATTCCATGTTTAATGAAGGTTTTACCTTCTATGCAGAGCATTGTATCAGAAAATTTCATGGGATGTAGGGTGTTCTGTTTAGACAGATTATTTAGACTATGTTGGTTTCCTCATACAATCATTGATGTGTTTGCTTGAGGCAATATAAGATAAGGCCATAGCAAGAATGATGGCAATTTGTTTTTCAATCCACACTCCAGGATGGGTGAGGAATAGAAACTGCTACTGTTTCCCACATGCAGTAAAAATCCAAAGTTCTGGTTTTCCTTTGAGGGGAGCCTCACATGCATGGTGTTATATGAGATTAAGAATTAATTTCTCTAATAATGGTAGCAACCACAGCTCTTAGACATGTGGGCCAGCTTAATGCTGCAGGGTTCGTTAACATGGAAAGATTCATTACACCTGACTGCATGCCAATACAGTGAGTGGTTAATATATTTTGCATTAACATTTCTTGCATGATCTCATGGAAGTAAATGTTTTGATACAAATAGAAGATCTGGAATTGGATCCAAATCATCTGTCTTTAAAACTTCAAAAATGATTTCTACACTCTCCTTCCATATTAGATACTTAGGGACCTCATGTGCAAGACTATACGGTTGGGAGTATTATAAGGACTACAATTTCCTTAAATTTTATGGAACTGAGTGGATAGTTTAACTGAAATTGATTTAAATTTGTACATGGTATCTGTCTATAATTCCTTTTTTCCCCCTAGATTTCCAAGTACTGTTGAGTATAAGATTTTCTAGTGAGACATGATTTTTTTTTAAATTTCCTCATTTTATGTTGTTATTTCTCCCCTTTCCTTAATGATTTTGTCACTTTGAATACAACCATGATAACTTTCATTTGGTTTCTCTAAAAGTTTAACTATCTTTTCAGCTTTTAAAATGAACAAGTTCTTTGTTTTTTATTTGTTTGTTTGTTTGGTTGGTTGGTTTTTTTAGCTTAGTTTTGCTTTGTTTTGTTTTGGGTTTTTTTTTTTTGACTCATTGTAACTTACTCGCTGTATCTCTTTCATTGAATTTAGCATTGTGTTTGATTATTTCTTTCCTCTGTTCTTCTCGGGTGTGTTTGCTACTTTTAGTCCAGGAGCATTTAGATATGCAGTCGTTTGCCAGGATAGAATCACTTCGATTACTTTATGAATACTCAAGGAGGATACCTCTTTCACTGTATATCATAGCAGAATTAGTTACAGTAACAAAACTATTGTGATTTTGCTGATATATGATGATAGATGTCCCTTTTCACAGTCTAATCTTCTTAATGAGTGTGATAATTTCAACTATTTGTGAAAAAGAATTTGCATATACAGTTTGAGTCCAAATCATTTCAGTTACAATATCTGCTGGAGTCTATACGTATGTGGTTCTATGTTAATGATGATGCTCTCATTTAAGAAAAAAATTGACTCAAGTCTTTCATCGGTCGAGACAATATCCATTAGATAGATACAGAAAGATGCCTGGGCCAATGGTAGTTATCACATAAAATCATAGATAAGTACTGCCCTTAGGTTATAATGAGGCCAGAGAGGAACAGGGTTGATGTTAGAGGGTTTCTCAAACCTCACTCTACTATGGTTAATGAGGAGCGACTGCTGTGTTTTACACATGCATTAAACAGCCCTAACTCCCCTGTCCACAAAGAAAGACAAAACTCTACGCGGAATATGTGTTTAAGTTCCTAAACCAGAGTCAACTTCTAGCAGCAGCCACCATAGCTTTAAGATACATGGGCCAGTTTGCAGTTATAGGTTTCAGTAGTTTGCACACGCATAATTTCGGGCAATATCATGCCCCTGAGTTATGTTTAGATACAATTTGCAGTATACTGGTCCCATTGAACAAACAGATCAAAGTGTTTAGAAGCATCTAGAAGTTTGAAGTCTGCATCAAATTTCACCTTTGATAAAAGTCCTAAGCAAATGATAAAGTCCCCCATTTGTGCTGGTGTATAGAGGATTTGCTATATCTGTAAACCTTAGTAACCAGGGTATGCAATATCAAAACTCATTGGATCAGATATTCTTGTCTCTTAGTCTGGTATCTATTGGCTGACAGGATTATTTTGCTTAAAATCTATGCTTTCACTTAGTCGATCTAATAAACAAACGCTATCATGAACAAAGTTGGACATTCTCAGCTCACACTCTGTAGCATATTGCCTATGCCTCTTGCACCGATTTCCTACAGTTCTCTTCATAATAGAGTTCAGGATCAAAAATAGGAGGAGATCATGTACACAATGTAAGAGTTGGGACATGAAAAATATCTGAAAAGAGGGCAGGAGGTCAGCACTTCCTGTCTCATTAAACAGGGCTGGAGAAACTTTAAATCTTCAGGAAAATCTGTTCTAAGTAAATTCCTCACTTTAACCACCCTCTGATTCTGTCATTCTAAAGTTAATTGAATCACATTTGCCTAAATGTTGCTTGAAGAAGTACTGTCTGGATGTATCATGTATGCAGAGCCACATGGTTTTTTCTTAATGAGAGTCATATGATGTTTATGTGAGGCCACCCTCAAGGGGGAACAGGTTAATTTTGGAGTAAGTTTAAATAGGACACCTTGACAGTGATGGGGTGCTTGCATTGCTGAATTTGAAAAGCTGCTTTGATCTTCAGTATTCTTCTGCACTGATCCTCACTTTTTTTAACAGAGGGAAGATAGAGCACTTATCCTGGTGTCTCACCTGATTCTGTTGCAAGACATATAACTAAAAATAATAGAGGAAATATAAAGCTAACCAACAGCAAACATCAAATTAAATTGAGAGAGACATGCAGCAATCCCACTAACCTCAGGGACAGGATAAGGCAGTTTCCAATGTTTTCCTATTTACAAAATAGAGATCTCAAAATTCAAGTTAGGGAGATTAGATAACAAAAGAGGTCAAATGGATACAAATTGGACAGGAACCAGTTCTTCAGTCTTTGCATATGAATTGATAGTGTACATAAGAAACCAGAATTTCTTTGCAGGGTGCTCCTGTACTTGGTAAAAAAATTCATCTAATTGACTGTACATAAAATTAACCCAAACTGAACAATATCATTTCCCTTCACAAAGGATAAATGTGCAGGGAAAGACATTAAAGCACCAACATCCTTCACAATGCTTACAAATAATATAAAACACCTTGGAATAACTTGATCCAAACCAGTGAAATGAAAAAAAAAACTAAGTCTCTGAGTAAAGAAATCAGACTAGACCTCAGAAGATGGGAGGATTCCACATGTTCATGGAACAGTAGAAGGAGCATAGTAAAAAAGGTGGTCATCTAAACAAAAGTAAACTGCAGATTAAGAAACCTCCACCTACATTGCTACTTAATACTTTCCAGAAAAAACAATAATGGCCAAAAAAGTCTCAGCAATATCAGAAATTATGTGTGAATTTCCATTCCTGATCTCAAGATGTAATTCAGAGAAGGAGTGAAAAATTTGTGTTTTTAACACAGAAAGGTAGATGAGTGGAATAGAATTGAAGATCCTTAAATACACCCACACATATTTGATCACTTGATATTTGACAAAGATTCCAAAATGATTTAATGGAAAACAGAAAGCATTTTAAGAAATAATGCTACTGTAACTCATGGTCTGCCTGTTGCAGAGTGCAGATTGATCTATTTCTATCTCTTTCTAAATGTCCACGTTTATCAATGACATCAATATAAATCAGATATGAAGAAGTTAATAGAAGGGAAAGTGTCAGAAAGTGCCTAGAAAATATTTGCATAGGAGAAAATTTTCAGAACAGAATATGACAGAATCATGCACAACAACCAACAATTAATATAAGAAATATCATAAAACTGAAAACTTTCATTAAGGTTTCAATAGGACAAAACAGCAACCTACTCATTGGGAAGAGTTTTACCAAGCCTACATCTGAAAGAGTGCTAAAACTCAAAGTACACAAAGAACTAAAAAAGTTAGATTTCCAAACAAACAAATAACCCAACTTTTAAACCTCGTTAGAGTGGTAAACCAAAAATTCTCACCAGAGTCATCTCAATTCCCAGAAACATATCAAGAAATGCTCAACATCCTTAATTACCAGAAAAAGTCAAATCAAAACAAACTTGAGACTCTACATTAAATAAATCAGAATGGCTAAAATGAAAAAAAAATATGCAGTAGCATAGAGGGCTATGTAGAGAAAGTGAAACATACCTCCATTCCTGGTGGGTCTGTTACCTCTATAGCCACTCTAAATTTCAATGTGGAAGTTCATAGAAAATTGCAAAACCCTTTATCATAAGAAACGGCTATAAAACTCACTTATCCACATATACTCAAACAAGATCTACAAGTAAAAGGGACATGTGTTTGAATATGTTCGAAGCAGCCTTACTTATAATAGCTGTATGCTGGAAACAACTGTGATATTCCTCAACTGTAGCATGAATATATAAACTTTGCTATATTTATGCAAAGGAATACTACTCTGGTATTGAAGTCTGCAAGGACTTTGAAGGAATGGAACTGGAAAATAGTGAAATAACGAGATCAAAGAGGCCATAACTAGGGATGTATTTTGTGACAAGTGTGTGTTAGGCCCAAAGTTAAGAATACCCACTATAAAACACATTGATCACCTGAGTGTTAACAGTGTAGAAGGCCAAATTAAAGTGAATGCTTGAAATCCACTTAGAATTGAGAAAAAATAACGATGTGATACAGAAGGGCCTAGGGAACTAGCTCAAAGTAGTGAAGCATGGAAAAAGGGAAGTAGAAAGAATGGGAAGAAACAGGAGAGAAATCCAGAGGAAAAGGGGAATGCAAAAAATTAAAAATATTAGTAGGGGTTGTGGAAGTTGGCCAATCCCTGGAGAGTTCCAGATGTTAGAGACTGAAGAGGCTCCTACAAACCTACTAGGATGATGTTAGCCAAAATACCTAGTAGCAGAGAGATAGAACCACAAAATATTGCCTCCTGCAACAAGACATGCCCCCTATTGGAGAGATGGGGCCAACCTCACATCTCAAAAAATTTAAAGTATAATTACTATCTATAAAATAATGCAAAGACAAAAAAGGAGCAGAAGCTGAAAGTAAGGCCATCCAGAGACCAAGCCACCATGACAACAATTTCATTCACAGACCAGAAAACCTGCCATTATTTTAATGACAAAATGTGCTTGCAGATGAGAGCCTGATATGACTGTCTTCTGAGGGGTTCTGTAAGCACCTGACTGAGACAGATGCAGATATTTAGAGCCAACAATATGACTGAGCCTGATGACAACCAAAGAAGAGTTAGTGGAATACCTAAAGGAGATGAAGGGGATTGGAACCAAATATGAAGAACAACAGTATCAATTAAGTTTACACTTCAGAGACTCAGGAACTTTATGACTAACTCGAGTAAACATGGGTCAGTACGTGGATTCGGCTTCATCTGCCATCTCTGGTATGGGATGCAATTGGTCCCGTTTCCACTTTATGTCCCAGAGAAGGGAGATGCTAGAGGGCTAAAGTGGAATTGGATATGTAGGTGGGGGAGCACCTTCTTAGAAAAAAGGAGGATGGGAATGGCTTGGGGGATTCAAGGAAGAAAGACAAGTTTGGAAGATAACACTCAGTTTTAGTGCGTGCGTGTATGTATGTATGTATGTATGTATGTATGTATGTATGTATGTATATCTTCATATGGGCCAGATACACATTTTCTGTTTTATAGGTTTACTGAAAGTTAAACTCCATAATTTCTGTGAATTATTATTGAATTTTCTCATAGATGAACCCAATCACTATTTGTTCTTCTGTCCTTTCACCTATAATAAATCTTTGGTTACTTTTATACAACACTTCATAAACATAATTTGCATTTCTAAACCATTAGGCTTTCATTCAATGCCTCAAATATCTCTTCATTTTAGCTGTCCCTCTCCATATCCCCTCTATTGTTCCCCTCTTCCCTGTCTGTTCATATTTTACACTCCTGACCTGACAGTGTCACTCAGCAATCCATAGGTAAATTTGTACTTCCCAAAATAAGGACAGTCTTGCCCACTTCCTTAGACCCTTAAACTAAACCAATCATACAGTTACACAGATTGAAGAATCAACATTAAAATTAAAGTGAATATGAATCACATTTAACCTTTGTGATATGGATCACCTCATCAAAGTTGCTTTTACATCCATTCATTGATCTTAAAATTACATGCTTTCCTTTTCCCTTTTGTAATTATTAAGCAGCTATCCAATCTCAAAATTTACCATATTTTCTTTTAGCATTCATCTGTTAAGGGAAAACTTGAATATTTCCAAATTTCAAATATTGTAAAAGAATTTACTGAACATGATGGAACAAGGGTCTCTATATTAGGAAGAATCAACATTTTGATATATGCTCTGGAGTTTTACCTTGAGGTATAACCATTACCACCTACCTGAAGAAAAATCATACTTACTTCAAAGTTGCTAAAGAACTTTGCATTGCCTCCAGGAGAATCAAAATATTCTACTTACCTCATAAGCCGGTAAATCTAAGTTCTCTTATGTGTTATTAAAATAAGTTATTCTGAAATATAAAAAAATCTCAGAATAGTTTTTACTTGCACATCTGTAATATCCAAGGATGATAAATATTTATTATGAGTTTCTAAGTCATTTGAGTTACTTCAATTTTGAATATTATTCTTATATAAATAGCCCATTTTAATTATGTTTTTCTTGATATACAGTGTTTTAGTTTTTCAACTAATTTTTACATAAGCCCATTGGTGAATATGTACATGGAAATATGTAAATATGGAAATATCCTTCAATGGGCATTTAAAAACTATTAATGACAAATTAGATATAATCTCTCACTGAACTCACACAATTGGCAGACATGTTGTAATTAATAATTTTCATTAAAGTAACTTAATGAAACATCCCTATACAATAAAACATTCTCCATATCCATAATGTTGTTGAATATACTTTCAATATTCTATTTGGGAATTTTAACCAATGTATTTTGATGATAATTATCCCATTTATGCCACCCACATCACTCTCTGTTTCTTTGAATCCAATGTTTGTACAGGTCCACATTAAATTACAGCTTAATAACCCCATGATAAACCCTCACAAATAATTATTCCACCTCCCAAAAAAGACACTAAGTGTCCATAGTATGTCAGCTATGATTAGGAGTTCTCAGACCTTTTCACTGCATTCGTGACTATTGACTGGCTTGAAGCTGTTCAGGGAATCACAGTTGCTGTGTGTGATAAAGTATCACTCCTCATATCCAGAAGACACTCTTTCCCTCTGTTCCCCCATCAATTTGTACACCTATAGTCTCGTTGCCCCATGTTTTAGGATGGCGTTTGAGACTTGTGGAAGGGGCATAACAACTATATCAAACTCATCATGGCTGAAATAAGTAAAATGAAGACAAAACTGTAATGAATGAAAGGAAGATTTCATTCTTGGAAAATACTAACAAGATTGTCATAAACTCTGGCCAAGTTAGGTGAAAGAAAGTGTGGCATTTAAAGATTATAAATGGACTGACCCTGGACTCTGACCTCATAGGTAGCATTGAATATCCTAGTAAGATCATCAGTGTAAGGCAAAGCCCTGGGTCCTGCTAAGACTGAATGTGATTGTTGGGGGGAGGGTGGCAATGGGGGGAGGGTGGAGAGGGGAACACCCCTGAAAGGGAGGGGGAGGGATTAGGGGGATGTTGGCCCGTAAATCGGGACAGGGAATAACACTCAAAATGTAAATAAGAAATACTCAAGTTAAAAAAAAAAAGTGTGGCATTAGTAAACTTAGAAAGAAAGAAAGAAAAGAAAGCAGACATAGAGAAAAGACAAATCTTTTTACATTTACATTACCAAAACTAAAATATTTTTAAGGTATTCATGATTTACGATATGTATTTAATATACCAATATTAAATAACCTCAATGTGCATTTTTTGAACAGTGCTATATTAAAAATGACTAGGGGCATGTACTTAAAATCTCCCACCTAAAATATCACTTTCATAATTAGGTTAGACATTTAAAGAACATTTAATGTATCTTAGACTATTCCATAAAGTAGACAAGAGGATCATAAACATTAAAATTTATTTTGAATCTGGTATTATTCAACAATGAACAAAGAAAATATCAGAGAGAATAAGGCATGGGGAGAAAGGGGCAAATAGGAAGGGAAAAGGAGAGGGAGATACAATTACAGACAAGTGACAGAGAAAGAGAGGAAGAGAGAGTATTTCAGCCTCATTTCCACCTATACACACATATTCTCCAGAAAATCCTTGAGAAATAATTGTGATCCAGATTCCGGACTACATTTAAAAGTGATCGTTGACCAATTAAGCTTTCTTAAAACCAGACATACAAGTTTGATTTAACATATGAATGTCAAAAATGTATTCTACAACATAAAATGACAAAAGGCACAAAAGACACCATCAGCTATCTAGGAGCAAAAAAAAAATCTAACATTCATTAATGACAGAAATTCTGGAGAAACTATAGCAATAGAGGATATTTTTTCAACATAATATTGGCAATGTACTACAATCCCACCATTAGCTTCATGCTAAAGAGTGAAAAACTCAAAGCAGTTCCACTAATATCAGGAAGAAGACAAGAATATACACTATTTTCATATGCATGAAATGCGGTATTTGTATTCTTACCTAGAACAATATGACAACTGAAGAAGATTTAAGAATTACAAATGCAAAATGGAGAACTCAAAATGGTCTCATTGAAGATGACATACTATTTAAACAACTCTAAAAAGGTACAGTCTTTTGAGACTGATAACTCAATTCATAAAACCAGAATACAATATGAACACACAAAAGTCTTTAGCCTTCCTTTATGCCAAAAAAAAAAAACCATACTGTGAAAAACTCTGGGAAAATTCCCCTAACAGTAGTCTCAAAATTCCTAATTAAATATTGTGATTTAAAATACTTAAAATGCAGAGAACTATCAATTAGCCAGAAGTAATCCTACATAGAAAAAAGTCTGTTGAAACTGATGTTCTTAGAAACCTCAAAGGCTTAATTAAATGGAATCTTTCTTGTTCCTGTTTTCTACTATTTATGATGATAACCCTATTTTTCTGACACTAGAAGAACCCTCAAATATTAAAATAAAGCATCTTTGCTTTGAAAGTAATTGGATGCTACTTGTGGATGTTTACAAACAAGAACACCAGGTGCCTTTCCGTGGATTCTCTTGTTTAAGTAAGGAAGGATTTAACATCTCACAGTGCATGGAATGACCAAAATTGATCTCGAGAATTTCAAGGCCAAAATGAAATGGTCTGGCAAAAACTCTTTCTGTCAGGTACTATGTGTTTACTCTTTTGTGCATTTTTCTTTTTATTTTCTTTTTTCCCTTGTTTTTGTTTAAAGACTACAGTTTACACTCTTTTATCTTCCTTTCAGTAATAACTAATATATGATAGAGTATAATTATTTGAATTTCAATCCACAGTTTTGAGGAAAGAACAGACTTTAAGAAATTGATGTCTTACTCCTCCCCATGTCTCCCAAAATATGAGGGATAAGTCATTTATTCATATTTGATAAATCTATGGTCATAAATAGTCACATGAAAATCAACATGACCAGGATCTCGAGAGAAAAGTAGAAGTATATTTTCACTAGAGTTATTTTTACCTTTACATCTTTCAGTGTAACAAGTGCTCAAGAAGTTGGTTTTCAACTTGAACTTCATCTGAAATTGACTCAAAGCAAATATAGAGGGCACTGTGATAGGTTTCTGCTTAGTTTAGTCTGAATCTGTAAGGAAGGAAAGTACACCTTTAAACCACAAATTTTTTTTATTATTAACTTGAGTATTTCTTATATACATTTCGAGTGTTATTCCCTTTCCCGGTTTAACACAGACATACCATAGACCGTTCTCTCTGATAACCTAATTAGGGTTGGAATAAATAAGCTGTTATTTGTAATCTGCTTGCACTCACTTCATTAGCATGTCCAGTTTTTCAAATGACATCATAGTCAGCTTATTCAGGATTCAAGAATATACTGCGGACAAGTTGAGACATCAGACTCATGCACAGAGCTGTCTATGGAGGACCACTTAGAGCACTGCTTGTCTCATAAGAGTCCCAGCTCCTTAAAAACAATGATTTCTTGAAATATGTAGAAAAATGGATGGAACTCACAGCTATCTTCCTTAGTGTGGCAACCCAATCACAAAAAAAAAACATACTTGGTATCCACTCACTGATGAGCAGATATTAGTCCAAAAGTGCAGAACTTCCAAGGTACAATTCACAAACCACATGGAGATCAAGAAGAAGGAAGAACAAAGTGTGGATGCTTCATATGTTCTTAGAAGCACAAAAATATTCACAGGAGGATATATGGAGACATCACTTTTAGCAAAGCCTGAAGGAAGGACCATCCAGAGAATGGCCCAACATGTGGAGACAAACCATATACAGACACCAATCCAGACAACAATGCAGATGCCAAAATGTGAATGATGAGAGGAGCATCATCTGTCTGCTGGGAGCCTCTCCCAGAGCTTGCCAAAAACAGAGGCAGATGCTTTCAACCAATCACTGAACTGCGAACTGGTATCCAAATGTAGAAATTAGAGAAAGGACTGAAGTATCTGAAAGGGTTTACAACCCCATAAGAAGAACACAATATCAAACAACCAGAACTCCCCAGAGCTCCCAGGAAATAAACCAGAAACCCAAGAGAACATAGAGATGGAACTATGGCTCCACATGCTCTATATACGTAGCAGAGAATAGCCTTTTCTGACATCAATGGGACGAAAGACCCTGGGATCTCCCAAATCTCAGTGTAGGGTATTGAGTACTCTAGGGAGTAGAGGAATGTCACATGGCAGAAAGGAGCCAGTGGAAGGGTAGGAGAGGGACCACACTTATAGAATCAGGAAGGGTCTGTGATTTCAGGTTTCTGAAAGGGAAACCAGGAATTTGGATAAAAATTAAAATGTAAACAAAAATACAAAAAGACAAAATGTTACTCTCAGCTCAGTTACATATTCTCAGTTATCACATTTCCTTAAGCCTTTTTCTCATGAGATAAAATGATCTGCTCTAGGCCTTAGTAGTTTCTATAGCTTCTAGGCAAGAAAATTAAATAGAGAATGAAATTTGTCAAATGAAACACAATTTAATACCTCTTCAGGAATACATCAGATGGAGTGACAAGAAAGGAATATTAACTAGATGTCTTACTTTCTGTGGGCTAAGAACTTGCTCCTCCAAAACTTTAAAATCAAAGGACAGTGTGTGGCAAATTTGTTCTTTCTTTAAACCCCATTGGTCTTATGGAAGAAATTCAGGTCAAAGAGTATTTGTTGTCTTTTATCCCGCTAGGTCCGTACCGCGGTGCACCAAGATATCTGTAGATATCTTGGCGGTAACACATCCGAGCCACACTTTCCTACACTCGAACCCTCATAAAAAAGAACACACAACACAACAATCTTAGATCCAACTGATAAGATATAATTGCCAAGTTAAACATACAAAGCCCAGTACCATCCATCCCTTAGGAACATCGATAACAACCTGTAAATACTCAGAACAGAATCTTAATGTCACCTGCCATATTCTCCTACTATGGGTTATCTACCTCTCCTCCTCATGTCTCTCCTCTTTCCTAGTCTCCTCCTCTTCCTTCAAACTTCTCTCCAACCCATCCTTCCTCCTACTCCAATGACAGGCCTCCTTCTATCCTGTACCTGCTTCACTTGTGATATTATCCTACAGGTCAGGTGTGTTTGAGGCAAGTGTCTGCACTTGCGAAGACAGCTCAGACTCTGATAACCTCAGGCATGTTCCTGGCATAGCTCTATACCTGCAAGGTGGAACTGTGTGTATATCTCTATGGAATTCATAAAGAAGATATTTGATTTGACCTTTTTTTGAGAGCAGAAGTCTATGCAACCATATAATTCCTTCCTCTAAGCATCATGTCTCTGACATATGGTCTTAAAAGTCAAATCATCTGGAAACTTCACAGGAATCACTTATTTATAGCATAAAATCCCTTCCTATTATACTGCAAGATCGAATGTGGTAAAAGAGCAGCATCTATCACTCCTCTCTCTTCCTAGTCTAGAAAACAAACATTCTCCTACAGAGGTGTATGGTCTCTGCCTAAGGCTCCAAATTCCCTGTCTAGTCTGAGGCTTGTCCTTAACACTGTTTTGATTGTTCATCAACTTGAATTACTCTCCAGCTCTACTTCCAGGAGATTTTCTCATTTCTGCATTTAATCAGATGATCCTTAGTCTCCATTGCCTTCCAATATGAGATGTGAGATATATTCTCCCACCTTGACCATGCTGAGATGCTGAGACATGATCCGAAACCCACTAAAGCCCTTTCATGTGTACCTGGCAGTTTAGAGCACTAGCATGACTATGCCTGTATGCGTTCCTACAGGTCTGAAGAAAATTCTCTCTTTCTTTGGGTGGGATCCAGTACAACCAATGCACCACACAAGGTAGAATAATAGTCAAGAGGAGGGAGTGGAGACTTGGCTCTTCTTTCTGAAAATTTGAATCCCAAAGATCTAAGGGGCAATTAACAATCCTCTTTCACTTCAGGTCTAGGTGAAACTCACTGCTCTCACCTGGCAACTGGCAGGGCTGCATGCAAACAAACATGGCGAGGTGTGAAGGAGAGTTAATTATTCATCCAGATATAATACATGGGGACAGCAAGGATATGTGAAAAAGGAGATGCAATTGGTGCAGGTGATAGAATTGCTCAACTGTGGCTGTCTCCTTACATCAAGGGCAAGGCTGCTCCAAAAGGAAGGGAAGGAGATTTCGGGAGTCCTGGAAAATGTGTTCTATCAAACAATAGTCAATGATTAGAGACCCAAATTTATGGTACGAATGAATGTTATTGACATATAAGAATCGGTGACTATAATAGCTGATGTTCATATTCTTTGCCAAAAGTTTTGTAGTCCAGATCAGTTCCTTGAGAAGGATTACACATAATTTAGAGGAGGTGGTAAATTATCACAAATAAGTCCAAGTGTTTAATGGGTTAGGATTAAAGTTAGGGCAATTCGGAGGTCAGTATAGGGTTCTGTTAGGTTCAATTTTAAGTGGGTCAAGCATGACAAACAGAAAGGAAACACTGAACTTCTGGGTGATATTGTAAGTATTCCGATCTGAGATTCACATGGCTTATAGCAGGATCATGGACCCAATTTGCATTCTACCTTAGAGTTCTCCTGCAGATGAGTAAAACTTCCATGAAGTCTAGTCTGAAGTGTATAAGAAATATTTCTCGATATTGATGTCATGCTTTCACTAATGTATTTTAAATGCTCTTATTTATAACTGTTTGTGATCTCTTTTTTTATTTTTTTTTTTTTTGGCTTTGAATCATTTTATTGGATAATTTTAACTTACATTTTTTGTTGTTTTCAGTTTTTTTTTAATTTATTTAATACTTAATAATAATTCTTTGGTTGCCGGGCAAACAGCCCCCTCCCCCCTCCCCTTCCTTATGGGTGGTCCCCTCCCAACCCTCCCCCCATTGCCGCCCTCCCCACAACAGTCTAGTTCACTGGGGGATCAGTCTTAGCAGGACCCAGGGCTTCCCCTTCCACTGGTGCCCTTACTAGGATATTCATTGCTACCTATGAGGTCAGAGTCCAGGGTCAGTCCATATTTAGTCTTTAGGTAGTGGCTTAGTCCCTGGAAGCTCTGGTTGCTTGGTATTGTTTTACATATGGGGTCCCGAGCCCCTTAAAGCTCTTCCAGTTCTTTCTCTGATTCCTTCAACGGGGGTCCCGTTCTCAGTTCAGTGGTTTGCTGCTGGCATTCGCCTCTGTATTTGCTGTATTCTGGCTGTGTCTTTCAGGAGCGATCTACATCCGGCTCCTGTCGGTCTGCACTTCTTTGCTTCATCCATCTTGTCTAATTGGGTGGCTGTATATGTATGGGCCACATGTGGGGCAGGCTCTGAATGGGAGTTCCTTCAGTCTCTGTTGTAATCTTTGCCTCTCTCTTCCCTGCCAAGGGTATTCTTATTCCCCTTTTAGAGAAGGGGTAAAGCATTCACATTTTGATCATCCATCTTGAGTTTCATTTGTTCTAGGCATCTAGGGTAATTCAAGCATTTGGGCTAATAGCCACTTATCAGTGAGTGCATACCATGAATGTTTTTCTGTGATTGGGTTAGCTCACTCAGGATGGTATTTTCCACTTCCAACCATTAGCCTACGAATTTCATAAACTCGTTGTTTTTGATAGCTGAGTAATATTCCCTTGTGTAGATGTACCACATTTTCTGTATCCATTCCTCTGTTGAAGGGCATCTGGGTTCTTTCCAGCTTCTGGCTATTATAAATAAGGCTGCGATGAACATAGTGGAGCACGTGTCTCTTTTATATGTTGGGGCATCGTTTGGGTATATGCCCAAGAGAGGTATAGCTGGATCCTCAGGCAGTTCAATGTCCAATTTTCTGAGGAACCTCCAGACTGATTTCCACAATGGTTTTACCAGTCTGCAATCCCACCAACAATGGAGGAGTGTTCCTCTTTCTCCGCATCCTCACCAGCATCTGCTGTCACCTGAGTTTTTGATCTTAGCCATTCTCACTGGTGTGAGGTGAAATCTCAGGGTTGTTTTGATTTGCATTTCCCTTATGACTAAAGATGTTGAACATTTCTTTAGGTGTTTCTCAGCCATTCGGCATTCCTCAGCTGTGAATTGTTTGTTTAACTCTGAACCCCATTTTTTAATAGGGTTATTGGTCTCCCTGCAGTCTAACATCTTGAGTTCTTTGTATATTTTGGATGTAAGGCCTCTATCTGTTGTAGGATTGGTAAAGATCTTTTCCCATCTGTTGGGTGCCGATTTGTGCTAACCACAGTGTCCTTTGCCTTACAGAAGCTTTACAGTTTTATGAGATCCCATTTGTCGATTCTTGATCTTAGAGCATAAGCCATTGGTGTTTTGTTCAGGAAATTTTTTCCAGTGCCCATGTGTTCCAGATGCTTCCCTAGTTTTTCTTCTATTAGTTTAAGTGTATCTGGTTTGATGTGGAGGTCCTTGATCCACTTGGACTTAAGCTTTGTACAGTGTGATAAGCATGGATCAATCTGCATTCTTCTACATGTTGACCTCCAGTTGAACCAGCACCATTTGCTGAAAATGCTATCTTTTTTCCATTGGATGGTTTTGGCTCCTTTGTCAAAAATCAAGTGGCCATAGATGTGTGTGGGCTCATTTCTGGGTGTTCAAATCTATTCCATTGGTCTATCTGTCTGTCTCTATACCAATACCATGCAGTTTTTATCACTATTGCTCTGTAATACTGCTTGAGTTCAGGGATAGTGATTTCCCCAGAAGTCCTTTTATTGTTGAGGTTAGTTTTAGCTATCCTGGGGTTTGTTATTCCAGATGAATTTGCAAATTGTTCTGTCTAACTCTTTGAAGAATTGGATTGTTATTTTGATGGGGATTGCATTGAATCTGTAGATCGCTTTTGGTAAAATGGCCATTTTTACTATATTAATCCTGCCAATCCATGAGCATGGGAGATCTTTCCATCTTCTGAGGTCTTCTTCAATTTCTTTCTTCAGCGTCTTGAAGTTCTTATTGTACAGATATTTTACTTGCTTGGTTAAAGTCACACCGAGGTACTTTATATTATTTGGGTGTATTATAAAGGGTGTCGTTTCCCTAATTTCTTTCTCGGCTTGTTTCTCTTTTGTGTAGAGGAAGGCTACTGATTTATTTCAGTTAATTTTATACCCAGCCACTTTGCTGAACTTGTTTATCAGCTTTATTAGTTCTCCACTGGAACTTTTGGGATCACTTAAATAAACTATAATATCATCTGCAAATAGTGATATTTTGACTTTTTCTTTTCTGATCTGTATCCCCTTGACCTCTTTTTGTTGTCTGATTGCTCTGGCTAGAACTTCAAGAACTATATTGAATAAGTAGGGAGAGAGTGGGCAGTCTTGTCTAGTCCCTGATTTTAGTGGGATTGCTTCAAGTTTCTCTCCATTTAGTTTAATGTTAGCAACTGGTTTGCTGTTTACTATGTTTAGGTATGGGCCTTGAATTCCTATTCTTTCCAGGACTTTTATCATGAAGGGGTGTTGAATTTTGTCAAATGCTTTCTCAGCATCTAATGAAATGATCATGTGGTTTTGTTCTTTCAGTTTGATCATATAATGGATCACATTGATGGTTTTCTGTATATTAAACCATCCCTGCATGCCTGGGATGAAGCCTACTTGATCATGGTCGATGATTGTTTTGATGTGCTCTTGGATTCGGTTTGCCAGAATTTTATTGAGTATTTTTGTGTCGATATTCATAAGGGAAATTGGTCTGAAGTTCTCTTTCTTTGTTGGGTCTTGGTGTGGTTTAGATATTACAGTAAATGTGGCTTCATAGAAGGAATTCGGGAGTGATCCATCTGTTTCAATTTTGTGGAATAGTTGGATAATATTGGTATGAGGTCTTCTATGAAGGTTTGATAGAGTTCTGCACTAAACCCGTCTGGACCTGGGCTCTTTTTGGTTGGGAGACCTTTAATGACTGTTTCTATTTCCTTAGGAGTTATGGGGTTGTTTTACTGGTTTATCTGTTCCTGATTTAACTTTGGTACCTGATATTTGTCTAGGAAATTGTCCATTTCCTGTAGATTTTCAAGTTTTGTTGAATATAGGCTTTTATAATAAGATCTGATGATTTTTTGAATTTCCTCTGAATCTGTAGTTATGTCTCCCTTTTCATTTCTGATATTGTTAATTTGGACACACTCTCTGGGTCCTCTCGTTAGTCTGGCTAAGGGTTTATCTATCTTGTTGATTTTCTCAAAGAACAAACTTTTGGTTCTGTTGATTCTTTCTATGGTCCTTTTTGTTTCTACTTGGTTGATTTCAGCTCTGAGTTTGATTATTTCCTGCCTTCTACTCCTCCTGGGTGTATTTGCTTCTTTTTGCTCTAGAGCTTTTAGGTGTGCTGTCAAGCTGCTGCCATATGCTCTTTCCTGTTTCTTTCCGCAGGCACACAGCGCTATGAGTTTTCCTCTTAGCACAGCTTTCATTGTGTCCCATAAGTTTGGGTATGTTGTACCTTCATTTTCATTAAATTCTAAAAAGTTTTTAATTTCTTTCTTTATTTCTTCCTTGACTAGGTTATTATTGAGTAGAGCATTGTTCAATTTCCACGTATATGTGGGCATTCTTCCCTTATTGTTATTGAAGACCACTTTTAGGCCGTGGTGGTCTGAAAGCACGCATGGGATTATTTCTATCTTTCTGTACCTGTTGAGGCCCATTTTTTGACCAACTGTATGGTCAATTTTGGAGAAAGTACCATGAGGAGCTGAGAAGAAGGTATATCCTTTTGCTTTAGGATAGAATGTTCTATAAATATCTGTTAAGTCCATTTGGCTCATGACTTCTCTTTGTCTGTCAACATCTCTGTGTAATTTCTGTTTCCATGATCTGTCCATTGATTAGAGTGGGGTGTTGAAATCTCCCACTATTATTATGTGAGGTGCAATGTGTGTTTTGAGCTTTAGTAAGGTTTCTTTCACGTATGTAGGTGCCCTTGTATTTGGGGCATAGATATATAGGATTGAGAGTTCATCTTGGTGGATTTTTCCTTTGATGAATATGAAGTGTCCTTCCTTATCTCTTTTCATGACTTTTAGTTGAAAATTGATTTGATTTGATATTAGAATGGCCACTCCAGCTTGCTTCTTCTGACCATTTGCTTGGAAAGTTGTTTTCCAGCCTTTCACTCTGAGGTAGTGTCTGTCTTTGTCTCTGAGGTGTGTTTCCTGTAGGCAGCAGAATGCAGGGTCCTCGTTGCGTATCCAGTTTGTTAATCTATGTATTTTTATTGGGGAGTTGAGGCCATTGATGTTGAGAGATATTAAGGAATAGTGATTATTGCTTCCTGTTATATTCATATTTGGATGTGAGGTTATGTTTGTGTGCTTTTCTTCTCTTTGTTTTGTTGCCAAGATGATTAGTTTCTTGCTTCTTCTAGGGTATAGCTTGCCTCCTTATGTTGGGCTTTACCCTTTATTATCCTTTGTAGTGCTGGATTTGTAGAAAGATATTGTGTAAATTTGGTTTTGTCCTGGAATATCTTGGTTTCTCCATCTATGTTAATTGAGAGTTTTGCAGGATACAGTAACTTGGGCTGGCATTTGTGCTCTCTTAGGGTCTGTATGACATCTGTCCAGGATCTTCTGGCCTTCATAGTTTCTGGCGAAAAGTCTGGTGTGATTCTGATAGGTCTGCCTTTATATGTTACTTGACCTTTTTCCCTTACTACTTTTAATATTCTTTCTTTATTTTGTGCGTTTAGTGTTTTGACTATTATGTGACGGGAGGTGTTTCTTTTCTGGTCAAATCTATTTGGAGTTCTGTAGGCTTCTTGTATGCCTATGGGTATCTCTTTTTTTAGGTTACGGAAGTTTTTTTCTATGATTTTGTTGAAGATATTTACTGGTCCTTTGAGCTGGGAGTCTTCACTCTCTTCTTTACCTTTTATCCTTCGGTTTGATCTTCTCATTGAGTCCTGGACTTCCTGTATGTTTTGGACCAGTAGCTTTTTCCGCTTTACATTATCTTTGACAGTTGAGTCAATGATTTCTATGGAATCTTCTCCTCCCGAGATTCTCTCTTCCATCTCTTGTATTCTGTTGGTGAAGCTTCTATCTACAGCTCCTTGTCTCTTCTTTTGATTTTCTATATCCAGGGTTATTTCCATGTGTTCTTTCTTGATTGCTTCTATATCCATTTTTAATTCCTTCAACTCTTTGATTGTGTTTTCCTGGAATTCTTTCGGGGATTTTTGTGTCTCCTCTCTATGGGTTTCTACTTATTTATTTATGTTTTCCTGGAATTCTTTCAGGCATTTTTGCGATTCCTCTCTGTAGGCTTCTACTTGTTCTCTAAGGGAGTTCTTCACGTCTTTCTTGAAGTCCTCCAGCATCATGATCAAATATGATTTTGAAACTAGATCTTGCTTTTCTGGTGTGTTTGGATATTCCATGTTTGTTTTGGTGGGAGAATTGGGCTCCGATGATGCCATGTAGTCTTGGTTTCCGTTGCTTGGGTTCCTGTGCTTGCCTGTCGCCATCAGATTATCTCTAGTGTTACTTTGTTCTGCTATTTCTGACAGTGGCTAGACTGTCCTATAAGCCTGTGGGTCAGGAGTGCTGTAGACCTGTTTTCCTGTTTTCTTTCAGCCAGTTATGGGGACAGAGTGTTCTGCTTTCGGGCGTGTAGTTTTTCCTCTCTACAGGTCTTCAGCTGTTCCTTTCGGCCTGTGTCTTGAGATCACCAGGCAGGTCACTTGCAGCAGAAAAGTTGGTCTTACCTGTGGTCCCAAGGCTCAAGTTTGCTCACGGCGTGCTGCCCTCGAGCTCTCTGCGGCGGCAGCAACCAGGAAGATATGTGCCGCCCTTTCCGGGAGCTTCCGTGCACTAGGGTTCCAGATGGGGTTTGGTGGTTTCCTCTGGCGTCTGAGATGTGTGTGCAGAATGCAGTCTCTTCTAGTTTCCCAGGCGTGTCTGCCTCTCTGTAGGTTTAGCTCTCCCTCCCACGGGATTTGGGTGCAGAGAACTGTTTATCCAGTCTGTTTCCTTCAGGTTCCGGCGGTGTCTCCGGCGCAGGGGTCCTGCTGCTCCTGGGCCCTCCCCTACGGGAATCCAGAGGCCTTATACAGTTGCCTCTTGGGCCAGGGATGTGGGCAGGGGTGGGCAGTGTTGGTGGTCTCCTCCGCTCCGAAGCCTCAGTTGTGCCCACCTGACCAGGTGGTGAGGTCTCTCTCCCACAGGGTTTGGGAGCAGAGAGCTGCTGCGAGCTGGGATCCGTTGGTGTGGGACTTCCAGTAAACACAGGAAGTGCCCGGTCCTAGAGGAATTTTGCCTCTGTGTGTCCTGAGTTCACCAGGCAGGTTTCTTGCAGGGGAAAAGTTGGTCCTACCTGAGGTTCCGAGGCTCAAGTGTGCTCGTGGGGTACTGCCTAAGTCCTCTCCGCGGTGACAGCAACCGAGAAGATCTGCGCCGCTCTTTCCGGGAGCCTCCGTGCACCAGGGTTCCAGATGGCGTTTGGTGTTTTCCTCTGGCGTCTGGATGTGCGCAGAGTGCAGTCTCTTCTGGTTTCCCAGGCGTGTCTGCCTCTCTGTAGGTTTAGCTCTCCCTCCCATGGGATTTGGGTGCCTTGTGATCTCTTAATGTAGGTATAAAATGCCTATGAGACTATTGGTATAGGAGAAAATAAAATTTTTATGAATCTAATCTCTTTTACTACGTCATGGTCATTTATCCTTTGGTCCAGAATTAGCTTTTGTGGTTTCGGTGTGAAACAATTTTCAAAGTTCATAAGTTTGAACACTGCCTCCTAAGCTGTCAAAGCTGTTATGCAGTTTTGGATCCTTTGGGAAATGTACGGTACTTTGAAAAAATGGATTGATGCCTTCAGAGAAAGAGGAAGAGATAAAACGAGAAAGAGGTGGAGGGAATGAGCCAAAGATAGATCCAGAGACAGAGACAGAGAGACAAAGAGAGAGACAAACAGAAAGATACAGAGAAAGAGACAGAGAGAAAGGAAGAGAGAGACAAAGAAACAGAGAGACAGAGTGCAGAGAGAAAAAGAGACAGTGGTTGAAGACCTGTATTCCTGTTCCCTTGTTACTTCAGATAAGCTACTCTGTGGTCTACTTTTTCTGGGCCTTAGTCCATAGTTCTGAAAAGGTCCCTAAATGTACTAAACAGGATTTTGGGCTATTCTACTTCTGCTTCTGGCTACCTGTTATTATTTGAATTATGTTAACCTAAATGTGGCTTTTGTAATTAAAATTCACCCTAAGAAATGCTTGGTGCAACCATGGGATCCCTAACACTCAGCATTACTGCCTGCTGGATAATAAAGACATTCTACTGATTTAAACTCAAATCCTGGAGTCTGCCCTCATGGAAATCCCCATGACACTGGTGCCCGTGATAATGTGGATTTCTCCTGTTTCACTTATTTAATTGCCAAACAAAATTAATCCCTTCCAGATCCTCGATCCAAACCATAGTCTTTTGTACAAGGTTAAGTATAAATGATCATTTTAGGGGTGTATATTCTCATAGGAAATTGTACCTTAAAATCCCTGACATCATGGATTTGTCACTCTTAAAGGGTTCGAATATAGTTACCTTTAATGTTTCACCCCGATATATATTGCTGATACATTGACTCAACTCTAGCCTGGTGAGAATTGAATCCCAGGCTACAGAATGAAAATGTGTGTACATTTTTGGTCCTTCTGGGCCATTTGTCTCTGTAGTACCAAAGAAACACTATTGTGGTACCTGAACCTGGCCTCAGAGATCCTGGAAACTCTTTTCCAGCAGCAAGATTCTATGCCTCTTAGGAAAGACAGCAGTTTCCTGAATCTGCAACTCTGAGCTTACTATCCCTGCAGTGCTATATAGTCTACAGGCCAGCAATGTATCATGCCGTGGGGTGAGTCTAGAGGGACTGAAGCACCTCAGAAGTCAGATACTTTTCCTTGTCCTTATGCAGTAAGCTACAGCCCAGCTGGAGAATGCTTCCTGCAGACTCACGTGGCTGCATTCATGATGAGAAACAGAATATGGCAATAGTGCCAGGGATTCTGGTCCAAAGGTTCCATTGGATTGTGAGTTTGTAGAATTTGCCCTACACCAAGGTCATCTGAATAGACTTTTGTCAGCAGAACCGTGGCAGCTGTGATGCTCTCTAGACATATTTACTTGTTGCCCTGTAATTTTCCTGGACCAATATTGCTGTGTTGAGAACAAGTGAAAAAAACTTATTCTAGGTGGTCCTATTTCACTTTCCGATTTCATTTAATAATAATTCTGGAGCCTAGTCTCGACTGGAGCTGGGAACTTCCCAATAGCTAAACAGCTTCTATTGTGAACAAGCAGTTGCTTCAATTCACACATCACAGGTGTTCTTCTCCACCTTGTTGACATGGTCAAAAGGAACATGTTCCCAGGCCCAGAGACCAACTGCTATCCTAACTGATGTGAACTCTTTGCTCAATTTCTTTGTTAAAATATGAGTGGACAGTATTTACCCTCCTCTCTTTTGCACTGTGCTTTTATCCTTTATAAATATGTTGCTGAAAGTCACTTCAGGGTCATACTTCAGCTTCCAGGTCTGTTTTACTGATCTACATATCAGTAGCAGCTTTATTGCTAAATTTTTTGTTAGCTGTCTTGACTTTGTATTTGAGTTATGTTGGATTTAAGTGTACCTCAGGATACCACAAGGCCTCACCTCATCAGACTATTGCCTGTGTGCCTCTCATATTATGTCCTATATCTTTATAGTGAGATTTCTAGGTAAGACTAGTATTCATCCTGTTGGTCTTGCCCTACCTCTTTCCCACCATCCTTTTGTTTTCTTGACTCTCATTACCTAGGGTATGGGATCAAATCAGGATTTACACTTACTCACTGGATCCTATGCTACATCCCTCTGAGTCTTTTTTTGTGTTTGTGGTTGGTGACTGAAACTAGAATATGCATACTAAGCAAATTCTCTGACATGGGCCTAGTTCACATGTAACATGAGTGTCAAGGCTGAACACACTGGCCTAGATGTCCAGGTTCTTCCTAGAAGTAAACAAAGAATTGAATGTCCAGTAGCACAAGCAATGTAGGAATGAATATAGCCAGGATGTTTCCTAAAGTTGGTCCACCTTTTTGAATGCCCTATGATGGGTGAGGTCTGAGAGGCACGGTCCACAGACACTTTATCCAAGAACTGCTTCTCCCTTCTGATATGCCTATCCTGCTGCTCCCTCTTACATATCCTAATGTTTGCTGAGCATCTGCCTACCCTACTTGACAAACTTGCTGCAGGGCAATATGAAGAGGAGCTTTCATTGAAATAAAATATTTAGATGAATTAATGACTTTATGCAATTCCTGATTTGGTTCAAATATTTTTAAGAAGAATGTTTAACAGGATGGTTATAATCATTTTTCAGAAAGATATAATGAAGTGAGAATAAAGAATATAGGTTCCTTCCTCCCTGGATAGTAAGTAAAGTCTGCATGATAAGGAGTTGAATGAGATTTCATCAGTTGCACTAGGAAGAAAAATACGATTTGAATAAATTAATGATCATGGAGAAACAATCATTCCAGGTCAGGTGTGTCCTGGGATACAACAATGCCATATATGGTCTTCAGCTTTGGCTCAGCAGTAAAGACCACCTATTGCTCTTCTAGGGTTCCTAAGTTCAATTCCCAGCAATGGCATGCTGACTCACAACCATCTCTAATGGGATATACTGTTGTGTCTGAAGACACAGACAATATAAATAAAATCTTAAAATATAAGTCTATAAGAAACTGTTGCTTGAATTTATGAGCTCAGTGTATGAAATATTGCTTTGAACTTACTATCAAAATGCTTCTCTAACTCCCTTTTGCATAACATTCTATCTGTATGGTAAATTTACAAAGAACTTTTTTCTAAGAAGCTATGAAAAGGTTAAGTCTAAGATTAAAGGGTGGCAGTTGGGACTCTGCTTTTTACACCAAATATGTATACGTGTATATGTGTCTGTCTGTGTCTACAAAATCTGTGTACATATACATATCTATGTTTCTATGTACTTAAATACATATGTCTATGTGTTATATTTCTCTATCCCATTCTTTCTTGACATTTACTTTGACTGGAGAATTGATGACACAGGTATTTATAATTATTGATATGCCTGGTAAGTAGTCCTAATCCTGTTGTTGACTTTTGTGTTTTCTTCATGTAATTTCTTCTTTAATAAATAAGAGTTGCCATAATCTAACTCTCTCTGTGGTACTCAATTCCCTCTTCAAGGAGAAATAGTGTTTAATATATCTCCCTTAGGTTTCAGTT
Source organism: Rattus norvegicus (assembly GCF_021556685.1). Classification (NCBI taxonomy): domain Eukaryota; kingdom Metazoa; phylum Chordata; class Mammalia; order Rodentia; family Muridae; genus Rattus; species Rattus norvegicus. The sequence goes on along the minus strand of NC_141555.1, from coordinate 1,952,865 downwards.
TGTTGAATATTGTTTGTTTAGGCTTTAATGTTATAGAAAATTTCCATTCTCTTTAAATCATCAGTTTTGTTGGGTATAGTATTTTGGGTTCTCTATTATGGTTTTTAAGACTTGTCTGAAGTGCTACAACTGCTGGTGGATTTCAGCGATTTACTGAGAAATTACCTGTTTCCTATTTATTGTTCTGCATGTGTGTCTGTGGGAGATGGGTTTGGTGTGCACAAATGTTCCTTTTTAGAATGTGGGAAAAATTCCTCTATGAGCATGCTTAAGACATATATGCAATTGACCTGGTATCTCCTTCATGCCAATAATTAAAAGTTTTTGTATTTGATTGTGTTCCACATGTCTTATCACCTCATTTCGTGTTTATGTGTGATAGGTTTGCATGTATTTTATGTTATTGCCTTAAATATTCTTAAATACTGAACTTCAACTTTAAGGTGAAATAAAGGTATTAATTACTGAGTTTTTTAATTAAACGAAGGAACCCAGTACGAAAAACCTGTAGCTGCCAAGACTCTTGTATGATTTGAATTTGTACATGTTTAATAGTGAAGTTTCACAAGTATTATACAACCTATTAAACTTTGAAAACTCCATCAGGACAGCTATAAAAACTTAAAACTTATTATAACTCTACATATAATGTTTCAAAGATAATCGACAGGAACTTTAAGAAACAATCAGAATGTCATAAATGTATGTTACTTTAATATGAATAGATGAAATTTTAGTAAAATATGCTAGCACAGTCTGAATCCATTCCACTGGGATATGATGTTATATTAACATCCCTGAAGTGATCAACTATGTCCATTTTTTTAAGGAAAAAAGACAGGAAATTTACCCAATGTATGGAAACAAAATGAGGATGATTAAACAACTATTTAAAAACGTTAAATTATTTTTCTTGAATAATGTAATATGCATATTTTATAAGCCTTTAAATATTTGGAATTCTGTTTCTTAAGAATTATTCACTATACATTTTTAAGTATTATACTGAAGAGATTAACTATTGTAAAGTTTTGTTGTATGTAAAAGGACAAACTATGCTTATATATGCTAGTGAGAATGCTTTCTACTTTTATATTTACTGAATGTATTTATATAAAATATTTCTTGATTTGATCTTCTGTAAGTTCAATTATGCTTATGTCTACAAGATCCTGTATCTACTTGTTCTTGTAAATCACTCAAGGCCCAAAATTCATCAGAATTATGCAGAATTTCATTTTGTTTTTTCACCAATAATTATTTCTTTGTTCACTCTACATCAAAATCACACATCTCTACTCTCTTCCCTGTTCCACCCTAACAAGTTGCTACCCTGATGTCCCATCTGTTTCTTCTATGGAAAAGGAGAGCCCCATTTGGATGAAGCCCCTGGAAATCGCTAGTCCCTGCAGGACAAGGTACATTATCTCCCACTGAAGCCCAACCAGGCAATCCAGGGAAAGGGCATTCAAATGCAGGAAACAAACACAAAAAGAACCTCTGTTCCTCTTGATAGTTGCCACACATGAAGACAAGAAGCACATTTGCTACGAATATGAATGAGTCCTAGGTCAAGCCCCGGTTTTCTCCCTGTTTTGTGACCAAGTCTCCTTCTGGGCTTGGTGCCAGAGGAGACCAAAGTGGAGGTTAAGAAGGGGGAAAGTGGAGAAAGACACAATTGATTAGGAGTCAGGAAAACATTTCTCTTAGGGCTGGTCAATTGGAGTTCAGAGCACTCCAGATAAAACATTGTAAGTAATAACTTGGGGTTATTGATAAAAAAGTAGAATCTAATAATATAGATGGTAGATAACTGCTCAGTTCTAGTGCTGATTAAGGATTCGTGTAAATAATAATAGATGTGGTTTTGATTTGGGAATGGAATGATCAAAGGCAGAGTACAAACCATAGATTGGGATTAAATTATTTTCTATAAGATACTCGGTAAGTCTTCTTGTGGTGTCCTTGACCCCTCCAGTTTGATTGAGACTTTTATTTCAGAAATAAAGAAGTGTGAAACACAACAGTGTTTAATAAGCTTTTGCCTCACTGGTCTTGTTGTTCAGTTTGAAATAATTAAATTATTCCTGAAACCTGTTCAAATGTCCTAAATTTTAAAATTGTTTTCAACTATGTTTCAATGCAAACAACCAGTGCCTAAAACTAAAGAGGATTATGTAATTGTCACTGATGATGTTCAGTTTTTGTTAACACTGTCGCACAGTGCCAGAGCTTAATAATAAAAGTCTCTTTTCTTTGTTTTAGTTTGGTTTTCAAGAGAGGAAATCTCTATACAGCTTTGGCCATCCTGGTAATCTATCTGAGGATCATGCTGCTCTTGGACTCAGGGTTTCTGCCTGCCTTTGCCTCCCAAGTGCTGTGATTACAGGCATGCTCCACTACCACCTGGCTCATAAAGTTCTTATTTTCTTATCTCATCTAGTTGATCATATATTGCATCTCATAGATAGCTCTTAAATTAACTTTAGATTAAAAATGGGCACAATAATCTTTGACTAGTGGAAAATTAGTGAGCACTGACTTCTCTATCTTCTGAAAACTTTTCTTCTACCATGAAAAGTTAGACTGCAGAGAGACAAATAACCCTATTCAAAATGGGGATCAGAGCTAAACAAAGAATTCACAGCTGAAGTATGCTGGATGGTGGAGAAGCACCTAAAGAAATGTTTCACATCTTTAATCATAAGGGAAATGCAATTCAAAACAACCCTGAGATTCCACCTCACAGCACTCAGAATGGTAACATCAAAAACACTGGCGACAACAGATGCTGGCGAGGATGTGGAGAAAGAGGAACACTCTTCCATTTTTAGTGGGATTGCAGATGGTCCTAGCATTCTGGAAATCAGTCTTGAGGATCCTTAGAAAATTGAACATTGAACTACCTGAGGACCCAGCTATACCCTTCTTGGGAATATACCCAAAAGATGCCCCAACATGTAACAAAGACACATGATCCACTATATTCATAGAAGCCTTATTTATAATAGCCAAAAACTGGAAAGAACCCAGATGCCTGTCAACATAGGAATGGATACAGAAAATGTGGTACATCTACACAATGGAACACTACTCAGCTATCAAAAACAATGACTTTATAAATTCATAGGCAAATGGATGGAACTGGAAAATAACAACCTGAGTGAGATAACCCAATCACAGAAAAACACACATGGTATGCATTCATTCGTAAGAGGCTATCAGCCCATATGCTTGAATTAGCATAGATGCACAGAACACATGAAACTCAAGAAGGATGACCAAAATGGGGATGCTTCACGTCTTCTTTGAAAAGGGAACAAGAATATCCTTGGGAGGGGATAGGGAGGCAAAGTTAGAACAGAGACTGAACGAACGGCCATTCAGAGCGTGCCCCACATGTGGCCCAAACATACAGCCATCAATCGAGATAAGCTGGATGAAGGAAAGAAGTGCAGGCTGACAGGAACCTGAATTAGGTCTCTCCTAAGAGACAAAGCTAGAATAATACATAGGTGAATGCCAGCAGAAAACCATGGAGCTAAGAACGGGATTCCCGTTGAAGGATTCAGAGCAAGGAGTGAAAGAGCTTGAAGAGGCTTAAGATGCCATATGAACAACAATACCAAACAACCAGAGCTTCCAGAAACTAAGCCACTACCCAAAGATTGTACATGGACTGACAGTAGGCTCCAACTGCATAGGTAGCAATGGTATTAAGGGCACCAGTGAAAGGGGAAGAACAGGTCCCTGCCAAGACTGAATGCCCAGTGAATGGGAGTGTTAAAGGGAGGGCAGTAATGGGATGGACAGGGAGGGGAACACCCATATAGAGAGGAAGGGGGGAGATTAGGGGAATGTTGGCCTGAAAACCGGGAAAAGTAATAACAACTGAAATGTAAATAAGAAATACCCAATTTAATAAAGATGGAGAACAAAAGAGAAAAGAAAATAGTTCAGAAGAATTGAAGACCTGTGACAATATAACCATGAAACTAAAAAGACAGAGAAACCACTCAGAAAAAAATGAAGATATTTGGAAAATAATGTTGATCTTATGAAGGAAAGACAACATTGGTAGTAAAATTGAAATTGTTTGGGAAAAATCCATGAAAATATAGAAGACACAATAAATAATTCACAAAGATTGAAGATTTGTGGAAAATCATCCTGAACACAGGAGAGATAGAAAACATTGACAATGACATTGAAGGTTTTGGGGAAAAATATTTATAATGAACACTGAAAATATTTCAGCAAATTTGAAGATTTGTGAGAAAATAATTAAGAAAATGAAAAGACACGGAAAACACCTGATTAAAAAAATTGTAGATTTGTGGAAAATCATGCTAATCATACAAAAGCTGGAAAATATCAGTAATATATTGGATGGTTTTGGTGAAAAATTCCTGAAAATATAAAAGACACAGAAAATACTACAGAAAATTGAAGATTTATGACTAAATAAAAAAGAAAGTAGAAAGACATAGAACGGAACTTGGGAAAAATTATAGATTTGTGGAAAATTTTTTTTGATCATATGAAAGATGGAAAAATGGTAATAAAATGGAAGATATTTGGGGAAAACCATGAATATATGAAAACAGAAAATCATTCAGAAAACTAAAGACTTTTGAGAAAATAATCCAGAAACTAAGAAGACACCGATAACACTACAAAAAAAAAAAAAAAAAAGGAGATTTTTGGAAAATCTACCTGATTTCAAGAAAGAGAAAACATTGATCGTCAAATTGAAACTGTTTGGGAAAAATCACTGAAAGTATAAAACACACAATAAATAATTGAGAAAGATTGAAGCTTTGAGGACAATCATCCTGAATATAGGAAAGACAGAAAACAATGGCAGTAAAATTTAAGATTTGAGGAAATATATTTGTAAAAGAAACAGAATATTTTAGAAAAAAATTTAGAAAAATTGAAGTTTTTGAGAAAATAAGCGATAAATGAAAAGACAGAACACAACTCGAAACAATATAGATTAGTGAAAAACTTTTGAAAGTTGAAATACAGTGGTAATAGAATGAAAGATTTTGTTGAAAAAGTTTTGAAAATGTAAGACACAGTACATACTAGAAAATTGAACATTTTTGAGAAAAGAATCAAGAAAATATAAAGATGGAGAACTTCTCAGAAAAAAAAATGATGTTTTTTGGAAGTCCTACTGAATATATGAGAGGTGGAATAAATGGTAATAAAATGGAAGATTGTTGTGAAAAAAAATCCTGAAAATATAAAGAACACAGAATATCGTTCAGAAAAAAAATTGAAGTTTTTTGAGGAAATAATCCAACAAATTCAAAAGACAAAGAAAAATTTTCAGAAAAAAATAAGAATATGTGGAAAATCATACGGAAAATACATAACACATAAAAGTTGGTAATAAAATTGAAGACTTTTGGGGAAAATTCTGAAAGTTAGAAAGAGAGAAAATTCTCCAAAAAATTATAGATTTGTGAGAAAATAATCGAACCAATATTAAAAACACAGAAAAACCAGAAAAATTTGAAGAATTTTGAGAATTTCACCTGGAAAAAAATGAGACAGAAAAAATATCAGAAAAAAATTGTAGATTTGTCGAAAATCCTCCAGATCCAACAAAAGATAGAAGATATCTGAAATTAAATGGAAGATTTGTGAAAAAAAATCCTGAAATTATAAAAGACCCAGAAAACACTCAGAAAAATTGAAGATTTTTGAGAAAATAATCAAGAAAATAAAAAGACACAGAGAAAGACTTGGAACTTGTGGAAAATTCTCCTCAACACAGGATAGAGGGGAAAGAATGGTAATGAAATGGAAGATTATTGGGAAAAAATAAGTGAAAATATCAAAGACAAAGAAAATACTTAAGAAAAAATGAAGATTGTCACAAAATAACCCAGAACCTAAAAAGACAGATAAAACACTCAGAAAAAAATGAAGATTTGTGGAAAATAATCTTGATCTTAATGAAAGAACACATTGGTAGTAAAACTGAAATTGTTTGGAAAAAATCCATGAAAATATAAAAGGCACAATAAATACTTCACAAAGATTGAAGATTTGTGGAAAATCATCCTGAACACAGGAGAGACAGAAAACACTGACAATAATATTTAAAATTTTTGGGAAAAATATTCATCAGAAAGTTCACATATACATTGAAGATAATGCCCTACACAATGACACATTGATCAATTAAGAAATAAATAAAAGAATTAAAGACTCCTTAGAAATTAATGAAAAACAAGTACAACATATTCACACTTATGGGACACAGTGAAAGCAGTTATAAGGGGAAAACTAATAGCTCTGAGTGACTGTAAGAAGGAACAGGAGACAGCATACATCAGCAGCTTAACAGCACATCTAAATTCTCTAGAACAAAAAGAAACAATTACAACCAAGAGGAATAGAAGACAGTAAATAATAAAATGCAGGACTGAAATCAAACAAATAGAAATACAGAGAACTATACAAAGAATCAACATAACTAAAAGCTGGTTCCTTGAGAAAGTCAACAAGACAGATAAACCCTTAGTCAGACTAACCACAGGTCACAGAGAAAGTACCCAAATCAACAAAATCAGAAATGAAAAGGTAGAGGTAACAACCGAATATGAGGAAATTTCATCATTATATGCAACTACTAAATTCTATGTTCAACAAAACTGGAAAACCTGAAAGAAATGGGCAATTTTCTAGACTGATATGAGACATCAAAGTTTTCAGGAAGAAATAAACCATTGAAACAAAACCAAGATTGCTAAAGAAATAGAAACATTTATTAAAAGTCTCTCAACAAAAAGTATCAAGTACCAGGTGACATTAGTGCAGAATTCTATTAGACCTTCATGAAGACCTCAAACTAATACTGTCCAAATGATTCCACAAAATAGAGATAGATGGAGCACTACCAATTTCCTATGAAGCTACAATTACTCTTATACCTAAATCACACAAAGACCCAACAAAGAAAGAGAACTTCAGACCTACTTTCCTTATGAATAACTAGGCAAAAATAATCAATAAATTCTTGCTAACTGAACCCAAGAACACACCAAATGATCATCCCTCATAATCAAGTAGGCTTCATCCCAAAGGTTGCATGACGATTTAGTCTATGGAAGTCCATTAACATTATATATTATGTAAACATTATGAAAGATAAAAACAACACAGATAGTTCATTAGATGCTGGGAAAGCTTTTGACAAAATTCAACCCCTTCATGACAAAAATTCTGGAAATCAGGAAATCAGGGCTCATAGATAAATAGAGTAAAATGAATATAGAGCAAAACAGTAGCTAACATCAAGCAAAATAGGGAGAAACCTGAAGCCTTCCCACTAAATAAGAAAATAGAAAATGATGTGCTCTCTCTACCTAATTAATATGTATAGTACTTGAAGTACTAGCCAGAGCAGTCAAACAATGAAAGGAGGTCAAAGAGATAGAATTTCGAAGGGAAGAAGACAAAATATTACTATATGCAGATGATATGATTATATACTTAAGTGACCTCAACGGTTCCATCAGAGAACTACTAAACCCGATAAACAACTTCAGCAAAGTGGCTGGATATAAAATTAACTCATCCAAATAAGGAGACTTATTCTATTGAAAGGAAGAACAGGATGAAATAGAAATTAGGGAAATGACACCCTTCACAATAGTCCCCAAAATGTTTTCGTATGACTTTAATCATGCAATTGAGAGATCTGTATGAAAAGAACTTCAAGTCCCTGAAGAAAGAAATTGAAGAATATCTCAGATGATGGAAAGCTCTCCTATACTTATGGATTCACAGGATTAATATACTAAAAGATCATTTGGCAAAAGCAATCTACAGATTCAATGCAATCCCCATCAAAAATCCCACTCATATCTTTAACAAGATAGGAAAAGCATTTTGCAAAATCATTTGGTATATCGAGAAAAAACAAAAACAGAGAAGTGAAAATTATACTTAAAAAATAAAAGAACTCGGAGATTCACCATCCCTGTCATCAATCAGTATTACAGAGCATAATGATAAATACTACATGTTATTGTTACAGGGATGGCAGATAGATCAGCGGAACAAAACTTAACACCTGGAAATGAACCCACACGCCTATGGTTACCTATTTCTTTGACAAAGGAGCAAAAACCATCTAAAGATATAAAAAAAGATAGCCTTTTCAACAAATGGTGCTGGTTCAACAGGAGGTCAGCACGTTGAAGAGTACAAATCAACCCATTCTTATTGCCCTGCACAAAGCTTAAGGTCCAAGTTGACTGAGGACCTCCTAATAAAACCAGATACATTCAAACTGATAGAAGAAATAGTGGGGAATAAACAAGAGCACCTGGGCACCGGGGAAATTTCATAGACAAAACACCAATGACTTATTCTCTCTGATCAAGAATTGACAAATGGGACGTCATGAAACTCCAAATAATCTATAACGCAAAGGACACTGTCATTTGAACAAATCAGCAACCAACATATTGGGAAAAGATATTTGCCAGTCCTCCATCTGATAGATGGTTGATTTTCAAGATATACAAAGAACACAAGAAGGTAGACTGCAGAGAGCCAAATAACCCTATTAAAAATGGGATACAAAGCTAAACAAAATTTTCTCAGCTAAGGAATATTGAATGGAGGAAAAGAAGCTAAAAAAATGTTCAACATCATTAGTCACCAGAGAAATACAAAGCAAAACAACCCTGAGTTTCTACCTCACATCAGTCAGAATGGTTAAGATAAAAAACTCAGGTGATGGCAGATGCTGGCAAGGATGTGGAGAAAGAGAAACACTCCTCCGTTGTTGGTGGGACTGCAAACTGGTACAAACACTTTGGAATATAGTCTAGAGTTTCCTCAGATAATTGAACACTCCAACACCTGAGGACCCAACTATACCTCTCCTGGTCATATACCCAAAAGATGTTACATAGTACAACAATGCACATTGTCCTCTATGTTCACAGCAGCTTTATTTATATTAGCCAGAAGCTGGAATTGTGCTTTAACAGAGGAATGGATAAAATTAATTGGTATGAATACACAATGGATTACTATTCAGCAATAAAAACAATTACTTTATGAAATTTAGAGGCAAATGAAATAAACTAGAAAATATCCTGAATGAGGTAACCCAATCAGCGAAGATCACACTTGGTATGCACTCATTGATAAGTGAATATTAGCCCAAAAGCTTGAATTTCCCAACATGCAATCCAAAGACACCAGGAAGCTCAAGGAGAAGGATGACCAAAGTGCTGATGCTTCCATGTCTTAAAATGGGGAACAAACTATCCATAGGAGGGGATATGAAGTGAAAGGTTAGAGCAGAGACTGAAGGAACAGCCATTTCGTGGCTGCCCCTAATGTCACACACACACACACACAGACACACACACACACACACACACACACACACACACACAACCAAAACCAGATAGGATGGATGAAGATAAAAAGTGCATGCAGAAAGGGACTTGATGTAGATCTCTCCTGCAAGAAACAACCAGAGCATGTCAAATACAGAGGTGAATGCTAGCAGTGAAACACTGAACTGAGAACAGAAGCCCCTTTGAGGGAATTAGAGGAAGGTTTCAATGAGCTTAATGGGCTTGCAACCCCATAGGAACAGCAATTCTCAAGGAACAGAGCTTCTAGGAACTAAGCCACTACCTAATGAATATACATTGACAGACACAGGGGTGCAACTGCTTAAGTAGCATAGATTAGCCTTGTTGGGGCACCAGTGTCAGGTGTGCCCCTTATTCCTGCCAAGTTTGGGTCCCCAGTGCAAATGAATTTTGCCAAGTAAGGGGTTTTGATGGTCTGGTAACACCCCTATGGGGGACATGGTGGTTATGAGGGCTTATAGACAGGAAACCAGGAAAGGGAATAATATTTGAAATGCAAATTATGAAATATATCTAATTAAAAATATAGATATGTCAACCATTTGAAATTAAATTTCCTTTTCATTAGCCTTACATAACTTCACTCTCCAATATTCAAAAATATTGAGACTGTTCGCTTGATTCCAGTAAGACTTATATAAAAAGTTTATCAGTTCTACCGTAATACTTTTTTCCAATTCTTTTTTTTAAATTTCCCATATAGTGGCTTATGAAAATTGACTTGGTGTTGAAGGGCATTTAGTACTGTGCATTGGAATAATTGAACACTTTAGTATGGTATTATTCTCCTACCATCTTATTTAGTGCTTGATTTTTGAAAAGTAATGCTTAATTTTGACTAAGTCTGCGAAAGTGCTATTTATACCTCAGTGAATATTAAAAGTTTTGATTAGGACCATAGCCTCTGCTAACTTACATTAACAATAGGTTCCAAAAGAGAAAAATCAGAAGGTCTAATTTTAGTTGTTTTGTCTTTATGTAGTCATTTTCCCTGGAAGTTTTTAATATACTTATTCTGTTTTGTATGTTTAGTATTTTCTTCTGAATACAGCAAAGACATTTTGCTTTGGTCCTATCATTTTGTGTTATATCTACAACTGCTACCTTTATAGATACCTCAATATGTGTATTAGGAAATTTTTCTTGTAAGAATTTGCTAAATATAATACCTGGGGTTTTGAACAGGTTTAATGGTTCTTCATATGCACTCTCTCTCTCTCTCTCTCTCTCTCGCTCTAGCTCTCTCTCTCTCTTTCTTTCTCTGCCTGTCTGTCTGTCTGTCTTTGTGATATCACTTTTATACTATCAAAGATTTTTTTTAGGTTTCAATTTTTGTTTGTTTGGTTGGTTTTTTTTCTCTTTTTTTATGCATTTTAAATGTTGCCTCCGGTCTCTGTTTCCTCTCCGCAAGATCTGATTCCCCCTTTCTTCTCCCTCCCCTCCCCTGTCTTTGTGAGGGTGGACTTTTCATACCCATACTTGCCTGCTTTACTACCTACCCTGTGTCATGAAACTTCCACAAAATGAAGGGGCGCTCCTCCTGGTGATGCCCAATAAGGCAATTCTCTGCTATATCCAGTTGGAGCTGTGGGTTCCCCTGATGTGTACTCTTTGTTTGTTTGTTTAGTCCCTAGATTCTCTGTGTTGTCTGCTTGGTTGATATGAATGTTTGTCCAATATTGTCACAAACCCCTTCAGCTTTTGCAATACTTGCCTTACCTTCTCCATTGGGGTTCTCACACCCATTCCAATGTTTGTCTGTGTACATCAGCATCTGTATTGGTCAGGCAAAAGCAGAGCATCTGAAGGGGCAGCAATGGGTGGGTAAGCACTTCTTGGCATCAGCAATAGTGTAGTTATCTAAGATTTATAGATTGTCTTTTAAATCATTATTTCAATATAGTGTTTTCTTGAGAAGTGTACTAAATCCAAATACTATATCTCTTAAACCTTAGATTCGTTATATTTTGTATTCTGTTGTTGAAGATCCTCAGCCATTTTCAAGTGTGTTTTTCAGATATTCATTTCTAGAAGTTTTGTATTCCGTATACTATACATCTATTTTAAGTCATCTTATTGAGATAAACTGTTTTATTTTTTTGCTCTGCTTATTGTTTGTGTTTTTCTGGTTTTATTTAGGTGTTTTTTCATATCCAATGTATTTATTCCTTTCTGTGTTTCTTTGAACTATTGTTGTCTCCAATTTAAGAACATCACTCATCTTATTATTGAATGCATCATAGTTAGGATCTTATTGCTGCGAAGAGACACCAGGACCAGTAGAAATTTTTATAAAGAACAATATTCAATTTCACCTGACTTATATCTTCAGAGGTCCAATCCATGATTATCAACTTGGAAACATGGCAGCAACACAGCATCCAGGCTGGTTGGATGCATGAGATGAGTTCTACATCTTCACCCAAAGAAAGCCAGGAAAAGACTGAGTATCCGCAGACACCTACGAGGAGGGTCTCCAAGTCTACCCCCACAGTGAAACACTTCTTCTAACAAGGCCACATCTTCTAATAGTGCCACTCGCTGAGCCAAACATATGCAAATCATCACAGAATGGTCCATGTGTTTTTTTGTGTTTCAACTAGGTTGGTATCCTGTAATTGGACAAAATTTTTTTCTGGAATTTCAATAAACTATTTTATTTTACTTTATTTCATTTTTGTCAAACCTAAAAATTTTCATTTTTGTTTGACAGGTATAATTGTATAAAAATATCAGAAATCAAACTAAGCTTTAATAAAAAATAGTGTTTTATATACTTGAAATTAAATTTTTTCTCTGCAACATTAACTTGATATAACATGCCACGATGTAGTTCTTGATTCAACAAAAAAAAAAGTTTGAGTAAAAAACGATCATTAAGTCTACCTCCCTGCCCCTACCCCTTTGATTTATTAGATTTCCTATGCAAGTGATGAAGTAAGTTATAGATGTGAAATGATAGATGTTTCTCTTGGGCATACTGGCCTATGTTGTAATAAATTTGTTTTATTTTGCTAGCATCCAAGTATCTGGATTTCTGTTTATTGTAAATCTGTATGATAACTTTTATCTCTTTGTTTTTGGGGAGTATGTTTGTTGGGTTTTTTGTATTTGTTTGTTTTCTTTTTATTTATTTACATTTTGTTTACTTTTCCTCTGTATTTTATTGCTATAGCTGTATGGATAACTTAAACCTACTGCTCATATGGAGTATTCACTATCAGAATCCATATTCTTATTGGAGGCTTGGATACCACAATAAATTGTAGGGGAAGGAATGGTAGAGATAGTTTTCTGTATCTTTACCATTGGAGCATAGAGGTAAGAAAGACATTCAACAGTATTCATTTAAGAGATCTTGGACAGGACTCAATGAATTGGGCCTAAACCCTCAGAATAAATGTTATCCCAATTTCAATTTACATCAAATTGTCCTACGTCCATCAACTTTTTAATAACAATGAGTACAAGTCTGCTGGCTATTGATAATTGTTTTATTAAATTGTAAATGTATGCTAAACAATAACATTGAAATATTTCCATATATGTATGTGATATTTTTGACTCTGGATATTTAATGTGTACTATTCCTATTAAGGGGAGTTTAAGTTGACTTATTTGTTAAGAGTATTTACTACTGTTCATTGGTCCATGGTGTGTTCCACCATTCATGTGGTTGTTTGCATTCTAAAAAGGCAATGTATCACAGTTTCTGAGCTTCAGTGTGCTCTAACTCTTTATATCATCCACCGTGGAAGAAAGGGAACAATATTGAAAATAAATCATTAAAATTTTTGTATCCATGCTTTACACAATAATATGTGTATTTCATTGATTTAATCAAATTAAATAAGCAAATCTTAAGATATGAATTTAACCTTAGAGTATATTCCTTTATTAATTATAAGTTTTTTACCAGTGAAGTTACATAGGTTGAGTGACTATGTATGTGAATGTGACTACTGGTGTGTGTGTGTGTGTGTGTGTGTGTGTGTGTGTGTGTGTGTGTTTGTTGAGGGTGTGTTTGTGTGTGTTTTGTGTGTGTTTGTCTGTTTGAGTGTGTGTGTATGTGTGGGTGAGAGGGAGAAAGAGAGACAGACAGAGAGACAGAGAGAATTACAATATAAATCTAACATTTGTTTGAAAATCAAAATGAAAGAGCAACACATTTAGCACAAAGATGTTGAAAGAAACATATGGAAATAAGGTGCATTTTCATAAAGTTTGAGAATTCATTCCTTAACCAGAAGGGCACGCAAAAGGCATAGAAACTAATTATTGACTATGAGAAACTATAATCAATATGCCTTATAAAATGAAATGCTTCATTCTTCTTCCAAATCATGTTTGGGTTGAATACTTACGTATAGAAGAGACAGCAGGTTATATTGACTTAGAGACAAACACATTGAACTTAGATCAAAACTACTTATAGATAAACCATTCCAGGCCTAAACATATTTTTAATGTATGATCTATGAATTCCTGGCTTGAAAATCAACTACTATGAAGCCTAATCTAATATCAAATGCAAATATTTTCATTTCCCTTTTCTAAGTACTAAAATAAATATTCTACCATGAGTGGTCCATCTGATGTGCATATACAAAAGCCAGACTGTATTGTGGATGCCAAGTAGTACATTCTGACAGGAGGCTGGTACAACTGTTTTTCTAAGAATCTCTTCCAAAATCTGACAAATACAGTGGCAGATGTTGTGGACAACCATTGAGCTGAGAAGGGGATCCCCAATGGAGGAGTTAGAGAGAGAACTGAAGTAGCGGAAGGGTTTTCCAATTTCATAAGAACAACAATAATATCAACCAAACAGACCATGACCCCAGAACAATCAGTGACTAAACCTCTATCACAAGTGTACACTGGGATTGACCTTTGACTCCATTCCCATATGTACCAAAAGATGGCATTGTCAGACATTAATGGGAGTAGAAACCCTCGGTTATGTGAAAGCTTGTTGCCGCATTGTAAGGGAATGTCACAGCAGGGATATGGAAGTGTGTTGGTAAGTGGGTTAGGGAATACCTTATACAACCAGAATGAGGGAAGATAAATAACAGGATTCTGGAGGAAAATATATCTGTATATATTTCTATTAAAAAATTAGATATGTATTGATGCTCATGGAATGAGTTTAATTTGAAGATTGTTTCTTCAAGAACTTTTATGCTGTCTCTAATCCATCTCCAGTTCGTCAATTTATACATTGTTTGTGCATAGGATATATTCTGTGTTAAGGTTTGTGCGTGGTCCTTTCCTGTATTGCATCAATGCAATTCCTATGTAGTTAAGATGGTCTAAGTGTATTGCAGAGACACAATTCAAAAAGTTCCTGATTGGACCCAAATGGAATCCAATTCAATGGGACTTCCAAGGCCTGATGATATGGTAAACTTCCAAACAGGAATCTAGCATGGCTAACATCTGGAGCTCATTGACACAGATGAAGATATGTTTCTGAGTAATGAAAAAGACCAGGGATCCTTGTGACTGATAAAGGGATAAGCTGAAAGAAGCTGCCTAGGAGGGTAACCCCACAGGAACACCAACAGTTCCAAGTAGCCTGGAAGCAAAGATCTTTGAGAGACTTAGCTGTCCCTGAAGAAACATGCATGAGATAGTATAAGATTCAGACAAGGTCTGGTCTGCCCTTGGTGAGCATAGAATGACATTTGAAAAAAATGTCTTGAGATATTTGAGATATTGAAAAACCTTTGAGATATTTGAATCCTCAGGTAGATTTGTGGTCTTGTGGGGTGATGTAGAGAAGGGTTGCCTGGTGTTCTGGGCTGGAGAATTCTTCATGGATATAAAGGAGAGGGAATTGGAAGAGGAACTGTAGGAGAGCAGACTGGAAAGGGGATAGTAATTGAAGTATAAAACAAATAAGCAAAAAAGAGCATTTTTAAAAACTCACAATTTGCTCAAATTTACAAATATTTCTTTATAATTTCCCAAAACATCTGCTCCTTATGAAAACAAACCTAATTATAACCCAAGTGGTAGGTATTTTTAAAATTATGTATATCTTAATACATGAAGCTTATTATAAATATTTGTCAATTTATTGATATTTGCTTTTGAAAACAACTACCTGTGAGGCAAATACGTGCAGTCGAATTATATTTTTTCACCATTTTCTGTATATCAGAAATATAGAAATAGCATAAAAAAGACCAAAAATGGAATTTCTCTTAAATATGCCACCTGTACTTAAGGATTAAAAATTACATGTGGCAGGCATTTCTTCCTCCTTTACCCAAATTGGGCTCACATATTGTTTTTATTTTGCTGTCTATATTCACTTATAAAAACTTCAGTACAGAATTCTATCAGACCTTCATAGAAGACCTCATACCAATACTATCCAAACTATTCCACAAAATTGAAAGAGATGGAGCACTACCTAATTACATCTATGAAAACACAATTACTCTTATACCTAAACCACACAAAGACCCAACAAAGAAAGACAACTTCCCTTATGAATATCAACACAAAAATACTCAATAAAATTCTGGCAAACTGAAGCCAAGAGCACATCAAAACAATCATTCACCATGATCAAGTAGGCTTCATCCCAAGCATGCAGGGATGGTTTAATATATGGAAAACCATCAACATGATCAATTATACAAACAACTGAAAGAACAAAACCACAGGATCTTTTCATTAGATGCCGAGAAAGCATTTGACAAAATTCAACACCCCTTCCTAATAAAAGTCCTGGAAAGAATAGGAATTCAAGGCCCATACTTAAACATAGTAAAAGCCATATATAGCAAACCAGTAGCTAACATTAAACTAAATGGAGAGAAACTTGAAGCAATCCCACTAAAATCAGGGACTAGACAAGGCTGCCCACTCTCTCCCTACTTATTCAATAATAGTTCTTGAAGCTCAAGTCAGGGCAATCAGTTGACAACAGGAGATCAAGGGGATACAGGTTGGAAAACAAGAAGTCAAAATGTCACTATTTGCAGATGATATGACAGGATATTTAAGCAATTACAAAAGTTCCACCAGAGAACTACTAAAACTGATAAACACCTTCAGGAAAGTGGCTGGGAATAAAATTAAATCAAATAAATCAGTAGCCTTCCTCTAAACAAAAGACAAAAAAGCTGAGAAACAAATTAAGGAAATGACACCCATCATAATAGTCGCAAACAATATAAAATACCTCAGTGTGACTTTTATCCAGCTTGTAAAAGATCTGTATGATAAGAACTTCAAGTCCCTGAAGAAAGAAATTGAAAAAGACCTCAGAAGATGGAAAGATCTCCCATGCTCATGGATTCGCAGGATGAACATAGTAAAAATAGCCATTTTACCAAAAGCGATCTACATATTCAATGCAATCCCCATTAAAATACCAATCCAATTCTTTAGAGAGTTCTAAAGGACAATTTGCAAATTTATCTGGAATAAGAAAAAAACCCAGGATAGCTAAAACTATCCTCTACAATAAAAGGACTTCTGGGGGAATCACTATCCCTGAACTCAATCAGTATTACACAGCAGTAGTGATAAAAACTGCATGGTATTGGTACAAAGACAGACAGACAGACCAGTGGAATAGAATTGAAGACCAAGAAATGAACCCACCCACCTATGGTCACTTGATGGAAAAAAGGTAGAATTTTTAGCAAATGGTGCTCGTTCAACTAGAGGTCAGCATGTAGAAGACTGCAGATTGATCCATGCTTATCACCCTGTACAAAGCATAAATCCAAGTGGATCAAGGACTGCCACATCAAACCAGATAGAGTCAAACTAATAGAAGAAAAGGTGGGGAAGCATCTCGAATACATTGGCACTGTAGAAAATTTCCTGAACAAAACACCAATGGCCTATGCTGTAAGATCAAAAATCGACAAATGGGATCTCATAAAACTGCAAAGCTTCTGTAAGGCAAAGGACACTGTTGTTAGGAAAAAATGGCAACCAAGAGATTGTGAAAAGATCTTTACCAATCCTACAACAGATAGAGGGCTTATATCCAAAATATACAAAGAACTCAAGAAGTTAGACTGCATGGAGACAAATAACCCCATTAAAAAATGGGGATCAGAGCTAAACAAAGATTTCACAGCTGAGGAATGCCATATGGCTGAAAAACACCTAAAGAAATGTTCAACATCTTTAGTCATAAGGGAAATGCAAATCAAAATATCCCTGTGATTTCACCTCACACCAGTGAGAATGGCAAAGATCAAAAACTCAGGTGACTGCAAGTGCTGGTGAGGATGTAGAAAAAGAGGAACACTCCTCTATTGCCGGTGGAACTACAAACTGTTACTACCACTTGGAAATCAGTCTGGAGGTTCCTCAGAAAATTGGACATTGAACTACCTGAGGACCCAGCTATACCTCTCTTGGGCATAGACCCAAAATATGCCCCAACATCTAACAAAGACACATGATCCACTATATTCATAGAATCCTTATTTATAATAGCCAGAAGCTGGAAAGAACACAGATGCCCTTCAACAGAGGAATAGATACAAAAAACGTGGAGCATCTACACAATGGAATATTACTCAGCTATCAAAAACAATGACTTTATGAAATTCATAGACAAATGGAGGGAACTGGAAAATATCATCCTGAGTGAGGTAACCCAATCACAGAAAAACACACATGGTATGCACTCATTGATAAGTGGCTATTAGCCCAAATGATTGAATTACCCTAGATGCACAGAACACATGAAACCCAAGAAGGATGATCAAAATGTGAATGCTTCACTCCTTCTTTGAAAGGGGCACAAGAATACCCTTGGCAGGGAATAGAGAGGCAAAGATTAAAACAGACACAGAAGGAACAACCATTCAGAGCCTGCCCCACATGTGGCCCATACATTTACAGCCACCCAATTAGACAAGATGGATGAAGCAAAGAAGTGCAGGCCGACAGGAGCCAAATGTAGATCTCTCCTGGGAGACACAGCCAGAATACAGCAAATACAGAAGCGAATGCCAGCAGCAAACCACTGAACTGAGAATAGGACCCCCGTTGAAGGAATCAGAGAAAGAACTGGAAGAGCTTGAAGGGGCTCGAGACCCCATGTAAACAACAATGCCAACCCAAAGACTATACAAGGACTGGCCTTGGGCTCCAAACTCATAGGTAGCAATGAACAGCCTAGTAAAAGCACCAGTGGAAGGGGAAGCCTTTGGTCCTGCTAAGACTGAATCCCTAGTGAACATGATTGTTGGAGGGCGGTAATGGGGGCAGGATGTGGAAGGGAACACCCATATAGAAGGGGAGTTGGAGGTGTTAGGGGGATGTTGACCCAGAATACGGGAAAGGGAATAGCCATCAAAATGTAAATAAGAAATACTCAAGTTAATAAAGAAAAAAAGAGAAAAAAAGAATTTTATCTGGATCTTTATTTGAAAGCAAGTGAAGTATTTTTATATGAAAAGAAAGGTTTCAATTGTGTACCAACTGATGGTGAGAATTAGCATAATTTACATAGTATATTGGCACTTGTAGCGATACTGAGATTAATTCCAGGAAACTGAATTATGTTTCCTGACTACCTTGAAAATTAGCCTAAGTTACTTTTTCTTCTAGTACGTTGCATTACATGAAGATAAACACATATCAATAAAGAATTTAATTTACAAACAAGATTAACAAAAATAAACCGCTTTGATTTTACATTCTGATACTTGCCTAACACTTTTTTATCAGATTATATTGATAATGTGAATAACATTTTCAATGTAAAAATAATTTATTCTTCTAGAGTTATCATTTTCATAGTATATCCTACAAAAAAATGTAGCCTATAACTTCAAATATTATACAGAATGCAAACATAGTGAATACACAAACAAGCATTAATATTGATTATTGTTTTTTTCAAGTTTTTCTTATTTTCTTTCACTGGGCCCATATATAATAATTTATATAATTTTGTAATTTCAGTGGAAAATCTCTTAATGTTTTGAAATTAAATCATAAAGTGAATTTTAATTTTTCTGAAATTTTGCTCTATCGAAGCTATGGTGTAATGTAAGTATAGCCCCAGATATTTACAAAAATTTCGAATATTTGTTAGCTTATAGGAATATGTTCCTAAAATAATGGTGTATAAATCTTACTTTTGAAGTAAGAGGTAGCAAACTGTGTGCCATTCACATTGTATGAGCTCCTTGGTGATTCCCATTTATGCATTGCATATCACCCTCTATAAAAGTATATAAACACTTTTTCTCAGACTATGAGTACAGTTTCATAGTTGTCATCAAAACTTCACATTAGTATATTTTGTACTATTGACTTTTTAACATATATATTAGATATATTATATCTACTAATCTATCATTAATGTGTTTGTCTGCATTTGTTTATAAATTTTTACTTGTCTACATCACTCTTCATTATTATCTCTTTTATTTGTACAGACCCCAGATAACCCACCCCCAGTTATTCTTGTGACATTTTTTCCTTTCAAAGTTATATCTACTTCTTTGCTTTTTCTCTCAGAAGAAAAGAGGCTTCCCAAGGATATCTTCCAATATCTTGTATGAAGGAGCAAAAAGAGCAGGCATCCCCTTTGTACTAATGCTGGATATGGCAACTCAATAATAAGAAAACATTTAAATCCTAGAAAAGTATCAGAGTCTACATTTTCTGATGCTTGGTACTAAAGCTTTTGATTGATTAGTTTTTGACAATCTTAATAATTGCTGTTGAGAATCTTCTCTTTATAACAGTACACAATTTAAAATTGTCCCTATTTATTAGTTTGGTAAATTTTGACTGCCCTATCAGTGTTCTAGAAGTTCAAGAAACTGCCTTATGTGACAATAAGTTCAAAGGCATTTTCCAATTTCTTCTAATTCATTGTATGTTATTTTATCGAGAGGCATATTAATCATTTGAGTTTTATGATGGGTGATAGTTATGACTGTCTTAGAGTTCTTCTATATACAGTTATGCACTTAGATATGCAACATTTTTTAGAACACCTTAATCTGTCCTACAGTTCTATTTTCTTTGCAAAAACTTCTGGATGTGACTGAACTCTGAGTGCCCAACACTATTTCACGTATTGAACCATGTCTGTTCTACTGTCATACAGGTTTTATTAGAATTGCTCTTTAGTAGAAAATGATTTTCATGATAAAGATATCCAGAAGTAATTTCAAAATTTTCAAAACTACAAAAGAGATAATTTTAGCGCAATTGTCTCACAGACACCAATAATACATGAAACTGAAGATCAAATCAGAAAGAGCAACTAATACATTAGGGTTATGATTCTGACAAAACAAACAAAAATTGGCCCATCTGGTGTCTAGAATGTGAATATTGCCTCTGTTCCTAGAACTCAAGAGACTTCTCTCAAAGTTGTGAGATAGAAGATGAAACTCAGGGAATGAAATCAAGTTTGGTGCTTTAGTAAGTTATTTAAAATACGTTTCCAGGAGAATGGCAAGTGCTTATATGAGATAGCAACATGAAATTTCCAAAAAATAAACAACAAACAAACAAACAGAAACAAAAACAAAAACGTATTTTTATTTTTCTTCCAGATATTTTCTCCCCTCCTCATCTTAATCTTTATAGCAAAGTCTCAATTTTTTCTAATTTATTACACATTTGGTTTTCTCATTTGTGAAAAGTATTGCATATATCACATTAATTCATCATCTGCTAATCAAAATTATGTGGTCTTCATCTTAATCAGAAGATGTAAAGAGGGATATCTTTGAAGAAAACTTTATCCAGTTGAGCCAGACAGGAAGAAATGTGCTTGAGAAGACACATTTCTTCCCAAGAAGATGAGTAGATTCACACAGGTTTCATGATACATGACAGAGTGTGAATGGAAATAAGGTACATATCTTTAGTTATTATTATATTCAGATAACAGCATAACTTTACGATTAGTATATTTGTAAATGTGTATTGAGTCTGACTCTCACTGCTGGTAGGCATGTGAGAAATAACCACACAAATCACCAGCACTTTTTTTTTAAATTGGATATTTCATTTATTTATATTTCAAAGGTTAATCCTGCTTTCCCCTCTGGAAACACCCTATCCCATCTCCCTACCCCCTGCTTCTATGAAGGTACACCCCCACCTAACCACCCAGTCCTGCCTCCCCACCCTGACATTTTCCTGAAGTTGTGGGGGGGACGAGCCTTCCCAGGACCAAGGGCCTTTCCTCCTATTGATATCCAACAATACCATCCTCTGCTACATACACAGCTAAAGTCATGGGGTTGCTTCATGTGTACTCGTTGGTTGGTTGGTCTGGGAGCTCGAATGGGGTCTGGTTGGTTGATAGTGTTGTTCTTCTTATGGATGGCAAATCCCTTCAGCTCCTTCAGTCCTTTCTCTAACTCCTCCACTGGGGACCTAATGCCCAGTCCAATGGTTGGCTGTAAGCATCTACCTCTGTATTTGTCAGACTCTGGCAGAGCTTCTCAGGAGACAGCTATATCGGGCTCCTGTCAACAAGCACTTCTTGGCATCTAAAATAGTGTCTGGGTTTGCTGTCTATATATAGGATGGATCCCCAGGTGGGGCAGTCTCTGGATGGCCTTCCTTTCCTTCAGTCTCTACTCCACTCTTCGTCCCTGTATTTACTCCCTTGAGTATTTTGTTTCACCTTCTTTTTTTTTAACTTGAGTATTTCTTATTTACATTTTGAATGTTATTCCCTTTCCCGGTTTCCAGGCAAACATCCCCCTAATCCCTTCCCCTCCCCTTCTTTATGGGTGTTCCCCTCCCTATCCTCCCCCATTTGCTGCCGTCCTCTGAACACTCACGTTCACTGGGGGTTCAGTCTTAGCAGGACCAAGGGCTTCCCCTTCCACTGGTGATCTTACTAGGATATTCATAGCTACCTATGAGTCAGAGTCCAGGGTCAGTCCATGCATAATCTTTAGGTAGAGGCTTAGTCCCTGGAAGCTCTGGATGCTTGGCATTGTTGTTCATATGGGGTCTCGAGCCCTTCAAGCTCTTCCAGTTCCTTCTCTGATTCCTTCAATGGGGGTCCCATTCTCAGTTCAGTGCTTTGCTGCTGGCATTCGCCTCTGTATTTGCTGTATTCTGGCTGTGTCTCTCAGGAGAGATCTACATCTGGCTCCTGTCCGTCTGCACTGCTTTGCTTCATCCATCTTGTATAATTGGGTGGCTGTAAATGTATGGGCCACATGTGGGGCAGGCTCTGAATGGGTGTTCCTTCTGTGTCTGTTTTAATCTTTGCCTCTCTATTCCCTGCCAAGGGTATTCTTGTTCCCCTTTCAAAGAAGTAGTGAAGCATTCACATTTTGATGAACCGTCTTGAGTTTCATGTGTTCTATGCATCTAGGCCAATTCAACCATTTGGGCTAATAGTCACTTATTAATGAGTACATACCATGTGTGTTTTTCTGTGATTGGGTTACCTCACTAAGGATGATATTTTCCAGTTCCAACCATTTGTCTATGAATTTCATAAACGCATTGTTTTTGATAACTGAGTAATATTCCATTGTGTAGATGTACCACATTTTCTGTATCCATTCCTCTGTTGAAGGGCATCTGGGTTCTTTCCAGTTTCTGGCTATTATAAATAAGGCTGCGATGAACATAGTGGAGCACGTGTCTTTTTTTAAATGTTGGGGCATATTTTGGGTATATGCCCAAGAGAGGTATAGCTGGATCCTCAGGCAGTTAAATGTCCAATTTTCTGAGGAACCTCCAGACTGATTTCCAGAATGGTTGTACCAGTCTGCAACCCCACCAACAATGGAGGAGTGTTCCTCTTTCTCCGCATCCTCGCCAGCATTTGCTGTCACCTGAGTTTTTGATCTTAGCCATTCTCACTGGTGTGAGGTGAAATCTCAGGGTTGTTTTGATTTGCATTTCCCATATGACTAAAGATGTTGAACATTTCTTTAGGTGTTTCTCAGCCATTTGGCATTCCTCAGCTGTGAATTCTTTGTTTAGCTCTGATCCCCATTTTTAATAGGGTTATTTGACTCCCTGTGGTCTAACTTCTTGAGTTCTTTGTATATTTTGGATATAAGGCCTCTATCTGTTGTAGGATTGGTAAAGATCTTTTCCCAATTTGTTGGTTGCCATTTTGTCCTAACTACAGTGTCCTCTGCCAAACAGAAGCTTTGCAGTTTTATGAGATCCCATTTGTTGATTCTTGATCTAAGAGCATAAGCCATTGGTGTTTTGTTCAGGAAATAGTTTCCAGTGCCCATGTGTTTGAGATGCTGCTTAGTTTTGCTTTTATTAGTTAGAGTGTATATGGTTTGATGTGGAGGTCCTTGATCCACTTGGACTTAAGCTTTGTGCAGTCTGATAAGCATGGATTGATTTGCATTCTTCTACATGTTGACCTCCAGTTGAACCAGCACCATTTGCTGAAAATGCTATCTTTTTTCCATTGGATGGTTTTGGCTCCTTTGTCAAAAATCAAGTGCCCATAGGTGTGTGGGTTCATTTCTGGGTCTTCAATTCTGTTCCATTGGTCTATCTGTCTGTCTCTGTACCTATACCATGCCATTTTTATCAATATTGCTCCGTAATATTGATTGAGTTCAGGGATAGTGATTCCCCCTGAAGTCCTTTTATTGTTGAGGACAGTTTTAGCTATCCTGAGTTTTTTGTTATTCCAGATGAATTTGCAGATTGTCTGTCTACCTCTTTGAAGAATTGAATTGGTATTTTGAGGGGATTGCATTGAATCTGTAGATCGCTTTTGGTAAAATGGCCATTTTTACTGTATTAATCCTGACAATCCATAAGAATGGGAGATCTTTCCATCTTCTGAGATCTTCTTCAATTTCTTTCTTCAGAGTCTTGAAGTTCTTATTGTACAGATCTTTTACTTGCTCGTTTAAAGTCACACCGAGGTACTTTATATTGTTTGGGTCTATTATGAAGGGTGTCGTTTCCCTAATTTCTTCCTCAGCTTGTTTCTCTTTTGTGTAGAGGAAGGCTGCTGATTTATTTGAGTTAATTTTATAACCAGCCATTTTGCTGAAGTTGTTTATCAGCTTTAGTAATTCTCTGGTGGAACTTTTGGGATCACTTAAATATACTATCCTGTCGTCTGCAAATAGTGATATTTTGACTTCTTCTTTACCAATCTGTATCCCCTTGATTTCCTTTTGTTGTCTGATTGCTCTGGCTAGAACTTCAAGAACTATATTGAATAAGTAGTCCCTGATTTTAGTGGGATTGCTTCAAGTATCTCTCCAATTAGTTTAATGTTAGCAATTGGTTTGCTGTATATGGCTTTCACTATGTTTAGGTATGGCCCTTGAATTCCTATTCTTTTCAGGACTTTTATCATGAAGGGGTGTTGAATTTTGTCAAACGCTTTCTCAGCATCTAGTGAAATGATCATGTGGTTTTTTTCTTTCAGTTTGTTTATATAATGGATCATGTTGATGGTGTTCCATATATTAAACCATCCCTGCATGCCTACTTGATCATCGTGGATGATTGTTTTGATGTGCGCTTGGATTCGGTTTGCCAGAATTTTATTGAGTATTTCTCCATCGATATTCATGAGGCAAATTGATCTGATGTTCTCTTTCTTTGTTGGGCCTTTCTGTGGTTTAGATATAAGAGTAATTGTTCCTTCATAGAAGGAATTTGGTAGTGCTCCATCTGTTTCAATTTTGTGGAATAGTTTGGATAGTATTGGTATGAGGTCTTCTATGAAGGTCTGATAGAATCCTGCACTAAACCTGTCTGGACCTGGGCTCTTTTTGGTTGGGAGACCTTTAATGACTGTTCCTATTTCCTTAGGAATTATGGGGTTGTTTAACTGGTTTATATGTTCCTGATTTAACCTCAGTACCTGGTATCTGTCTAGGAAATTGTCCATTTCCTGTAGATTTTCAAGTTTTGTTGAATTAAGGCTTTTATAATAAGATCTGATGACTTTTGGAATTTCCTCTGATTCTGTAGTTCTGCCTCCCTTTTCATTTCTGATTTTGTTAATGTGGACACACTCTCTGTGTCCTCTCATTAGCCTGGCTAAGGGTTTATCTATCTTGTTGATTTTCTCAAAGAACCAATTTTGGTTCTGTTGATTCTTTCTATGGTCCTTTTTGTTTCAACTTGGTTGATTTCAGCTCTGAGTTTGATCATTTCCTGACGTCTCCTCCTCCTGGGTGTATTTTCTTCTTTTTGTTCTAGACCTTTTAGATGTGCTGTCAGGTTGCTGACATATGCTCTCTCCCGTTTCTTTCTGCAGGCACTCAGAGCTATGAGTTTTCCTCTTAGCACAGCTTTCATTGTTTCCCAGTTTGGGTATGTTGTACCTTCATTTTCACTAAATTCTAAGAAGTCTTTAATTTTTTTTCTTTATTTCTTCCTTGACCAGGTTATTGTTGAGTAGACCAATGTTCAACTTCCACGTATATGTGGGTGTTTTCCCCTTATTTTTATTGAAGACCAGCTTTAGGCCGTGGTGGTCTGATAGCACGCAGGGGATTATTTCTATCTTTCTGTACCTGTTGAGGCCCATTTTTTGACCAATTCTATGGTCAATTTTGGAGAAAGTACCATGAGGAGATGAGAGGAAGTTATATCCTTTTGCTTTAGGATAGAATGTTCTACAAATATCTGTTAAGTCAATTTGGTTCATGACTTCTCTTAGTCTGTCTACATCACTGTTTAATTTCTGTTTCCATGATCTGTCCATTGATGAGATGGGGTGTTGAAATCTCCTACTATTATTGTGTGAGCTGTAATGTGTGTTTTGAGCTTTAGTAAGGTTTCTTTTACGTATGTAGGTGCCCTTGTAGTTGGGGCATAGATATTTAGGATTGAGAGTTCATCTAGGTGGTTTTTTCCTTTGATGAATATCAAGTGTCCTTCCTTATCTTTTTTGATGACTTTTAGTTGAAAATTGATTTTATTTGATATTAGAATGGCCACTCCGGCTTGCTTCTTCCAACCATTTGCTTGGAAAGTTGATTTCCAGCCTTTCACTCTGAGGTAGTGTCTGTCTTTGGCTCTGAGGTGTGTTTCCTGTAGGCAGCAGAATGCAGGGTCCTCATTGCGTATCCAGTTTGTTAATCTAGGTCTTTTTATTGGGGAGTTGAGACCACTGATGTTGAGAGATATTAAGGAATAGTGATTATTGCTTCCTGTTATATTCTTATTTGGATGTGAGGTTATGTTTGTGTGCTTTTCTTCTCTTTGTTTTATTACCAAGACGATTAGTTTCTTGCTTTTTCTAGGGTGTAGCTTGCCTCCTTATGTTGGGCTTTACCATTTATTATCCTTTGTAGTGCTGGATTTGTAGAAAGATATTGTGTAAATTTGGTTTTGTCATGGAATATCTTGGTTTCTCCATCTATGTTAATTGAGAGTTTTGCAGGATACAGTAACCTGGGCTGGCATTTGTGTTCTCTTAGGGTCTGTATGACATCTGTCCAGGATCTTCTGGCTTTCATAGTCTCTGGCGAAAAGTCTGGTGTGATTCTGATAGGTCTGCCTTTATATGTTTTTCCCTTACTGCTTTTAATATTCTTTCTTTGTTTTGTGCATTTGGTGTTTTGACTACTATGTGTCGGGAGGTGTTTCTTTTCTGGTCCAATCTATCTGAAGTTCTGTAGGCTTCTTGTATGCCTATGGGTATCTCTCTTTTTAGGTTAGGGAAGTTTTCTTCTATGGTTTTGTTGAAGATATTTACTGGTCCTTTGAGCTGGGAGTCTTCACTCTCTTCTATACCTATTATCCTTAGGTTTGATCTTCTCATTGAATCCTGGATTTCTTGTATGTTTTGGACCAGTAGCTTTTTCCGCTTTACATTATCTTTGACAGTTGAGTCAATGATTTCTATGGAATCTTCTGCTCCTGAGATTCTCTCTTCCATCTCTTGTATTCTGTTGGTGAAGCTTGTATCTACAGCTCCTTGTCTCTTCTTTTGGTTTTCTATATCCAGGATTGTTTCCATGTGTTCTTTCTTGATTGCTTCTATTTCCATTTTTAATGCCTTCAACTGTTTAATTGTGTTTTTCTGGAATTCTTTCAGGGAATTTTGTGATTCTTCTCTATAGGCTTCTACGTGTTTATTTTTGTTTTCCTGGAATTCTTTCAGGTATTTTTGTGATTCCTCTCTGTAGGCTTCTATTTGTTTATTTATGTTTCCCTATTTTTCTCTAAGGGAGTTCTTCATGTCTTTCTTGAAGTCCTCCAGCATCATGATCAAATATGATTTTGAAACTAGATCTTGCTTTTCTGGTGTGTTTGTATATTACGTGTTTTCTTTGGTGGGAGAATTTGGGCTCCGATGATGCCATGTAGTCTTGGTTTCTGTTGCTTGCCTCTTGTCATCAGATTATCTCTAGTGTTACTTTGTTCTGCTATTTCTGACAGTGGCTAGACTGTCCTATAATCCTGTGTCAGGAGTGCTGTAGAGCTGTTTTCCTGTTTTCTTTCAGCCAGTCATGGGTACAGAGTGTTCTGCTTTTGGGCGGGTAGTTTTTCTATCTATAGGTCTTCAGCTGTTCCTGTGGGCCTGTGTCTTGTGGTCACCAGGCAGGTCACTTGGAGCAGGAAGGTTTGTCTTAGCTGTGGTCCCGAGGCTCAAGTTTGCTCATGGGGTGTTGCTTATGAGCTCTCCCAGGGGCAGCAACCAGGAAGTTCTGCACCACCCTTTCCATGAGCTTCAGTGCACCAGGGTTCCAGATGGCGTTTGGTGTTTTCCTCTAGCGTCAGAGATGTGGACAGAGTGTAGTCTCTTCTGGTTTCCCAGGCGTGTCTGCCTCTCTGAAGGTTTAGCTCTCCCTCCCTTGGGATTTGGGTGCAGAGAACTGTTTATCTGGTCGGTCCCTTTAGGTTCTCTTCTTATCACCACAATAGCTAATTAAAATGAACCTAAACTCTGTAGTAATATCCACAGTAGATTGCATAATGAAAATTAAAAATCAAACATTCCTGTGCAAAAAGACACTGTCAGGGATAGCAAGACAAGGTGATGGTTAGAGGCAATCACAAGAAACTAAGCAACAGAAACCAAGACTACTTGGCATTTTTTAAATCATGTTTTCCCACAAAAGCAAATAATGAATAGCTGAACACACTGGAAAAAGCAATATGCACAGGAATATGTACAACAGATTTTGGATAAATCTTGTAGTATATTTCAAAAAATATATATACATATGACATATGTATATCCCTGGGGTTAGCTGTCACTAATCACCATAATCAAGTAAAATGAAACTCTAGAGGCTTGAAATTTATCATTAAGTTTTACATGAGTACAGTTTCAACCCACATAATACCTGCACAATGAACTCATAGATAACTGATATTGATGTAAGCAGACCACTTTGATTGGAAAATTTTTGGACTAATTTATGTCTTATATTATATTCAAATTTACCTGCAACTATTTAATGCGAATTCATTCTAGGTCATTCTTTTCTCCCTTGATCTTCCTTTTTTCTTGTCTCTATCTCACCCATCTTTACACCTTTCAGACTGCGTTCCTTATCTAATACTGTGTCAAAGGATCTAGACTTTTTTTTTGTGTACGCCCTAACCTGCATAAAGACAATAATACACACTTCTCTCTTTTAGTCCAGTAAAAAGACTATTTCCATCTCAAATATAAATTGAGCATAAATATGTGGAGGATTCCTGCAATAATAAATAAAGAGTGCAATGTACAAAACAATAGGTGAGTAGTCCAAACTACCAAAAAAGAGAGTGGACTGGTGGGAGGCCAAGTGATCTAAGAGCAGTTGGGAGAGGAATACTTCAGGCCAGTTGTCAGGAGCACCAACAAAACTCAGAGTAGAGCTCTCTGAACATAGATGAGGGAGAAAGAAGGCAGGTCTACCAGAGGGCTGACACTCAGGCAACAGGAGGGAAAAGACACTGTCAGGGATAGCAAGACAAGGTGATGGTTAGAGGCAATCACAAGAAACTAAGCAACAGAAACCAAGACTACTTGGCATTTTTTAAAACATGTTTTCCCACAAAAGCAAATAATGAATAGCTGAACACACTGGAAAAAGCAAGATTTAGATAAAAAATCACATTTTAAGATGATGATGAAGTACTTTAAGAAGGGCATAAATAACTCCCTTGAAAAAATTCAGGACAACACAAGTAAACCAGCAGAAGCCTTTAGAGAGGGAACATAATAATCCCTTTAAAATTACAGTAAAACACAATGGAGCAACGGAAGAAATTAAACAAAATCATTCATGGTTTCAAAATGGAAATTGAAACAATAAAGGAAGCACAAAGAGAGACAACCCTGGAGATAGAAAAAGGGGGCAATTGAACAGGAGTCATTAATGCAAGCATGACAAACATAATAGAAGAGATAGAAGAGATAATCTCATGGGCAAAAAATATAATAGAACACACTGACTCAACTGCCAAAGATAATGGAAAATGGAAAAAGCTCCTAGCGCAAAACATCCAGGAAATCTAGGTTATTGCAAAGATCAAACAAAAGCATAATAGGTAGGGAAGTCAATGAAGACTCCTAACATAAGGGGACAGTAAAAAAAATCAACAAAACTATAGGAAAATATTCTCTACCCTAACAGATGAGATGCCCATAAGCAGACAAGAAGCATACAGAACTCCAAGTGCATTGGATCAGAAATACTTCCCCGCACAAAACAGTCAAACACCAAATTAACAAAACAAAGAAATAATATTAAAAACAGTAAGGAAAAATGTCACTTAATATTTACAGTGAGACTTATAAGAATGACACCAGACTTCTCAGCAGAGACTGTGAAAGCTAGAAGATACTATACAGATATCATACAGACCCTAAGAGAACACAAATGCCAGGCAGGGCTACTATGTACACCAAGACTCTCAATTAAAATAGATGGAGAAACTAAAATGTTCTATAACAAAACCAAATATAAACAACATCTTTCTTCAAGTCCAGCCCTACAAAGGGTAATAGATGGGAAACTTCAAATTACAAAGGGAAAGTACATGCTATAAAAGGCAAGACTCTTATCTCATTGATAAGAAACCAAAAGAAGATAGACATACAATCATAATTCCACCACAAGCAATGAAAATAAAAGGAAGCAATAATCACTATTCCTCCATGTCTCTCAACATTAACGGACTAAATTCCACAATAAAATGGCACATATTAACAGAGTGGATTGTGAAAAGGAGACAGAATTTGGATGGGTAGAGACACACCTCAGAGTAAAAGAGAGACACTATCTCAGAGTAAAACCCAGGAAAACATTTTTTTAAAGAAATGGTCCCAAGAAACCAGCTGGAGTAGGCATTCTAATATCAAAGTAAATCAATTTTCAACCAAAAGTCATCCAAAAAGGTAAGGAAGATCATTTCATACTCATCCAAGCAAAAATCTACCAAGATGAACTCTCGATCCTAAATATCTATGTTCTAAATGCAGGGGCACTGATATTTAAAAAAAATTATTACTAAAGCTCAAGTCACACATGGTACCTCACACAATCATAGAAGGAGATTTCAACACAGCACTCTCATCAATATACAGATCATGAAAACAGAAGTTAAACATAGACAGCAAAAGTAACAGAAGTTATGAACCAAATGGACTTAAGAGATATTTAACAATATTTCATCCTAAGACAAAAGGATATACCTTCTTCTCAGAATCTCATGGTACCTTGTAAATTGACCACATAAGTTGTCACTAAAAAGGCCTAAATACTAAATACATACAGGAGGATATATTTGAAGAAAAAGAAATAGACCCACATACATACAGCATACAGTCACTTGATGCTGACAAAGGGTCTAAAATCATCCAATGGAAAAAAGATAGCATTTTCTCTTTTTTTTTTTTTTTTTTTTTTTTTTTTTTTTGTAGCTGGGGACCAAACCCAGGGCCTTGCGCTTGCTAGGCAAGCACTCTAAGACTGAGCTAAATTCCCAACCCCTAAAAGATAGCATTTTCAACCAATGGTTCTGGTTCAACTGAATTTCAGCATGTAGTAGAATGCAAATAGATACATCCTTATCACCCTGTACAAAGCTTAAATCTAAGTGGATCCAAGACTCCACATCAAACCAGATACACTATAACTAATGGTAGAAAAAGTGGGTAAGTTTCTCGATCATATGTTCATTGGAGAAAACCTTCTGAACAAATTACCAATGACTTATGCTCATAGATAAAGACTCAACAAATGGGACGTCATAAAACTGCAAAGCTGGGGCTGGGGATTTAGCTCAGTGGTAGAGCGCTTACCTAGGAAGCACAAGGCCCTGGGTTCGGTCCCCAGCTCCGAAAAAAAGAACCAAAAAAAAAAAAACTGCAAAGCTTCTGTAAGGCATATGACACGGTCATTAGGAAAAATGGCAACCACCAAATTGAGAAAAAATCTTTAATAATACCAGAGCTCTTGGAGGGCTAATATCCAAAATATACAAAAAGCACAAAATGTTAGACTCGAAAAAGGCAAACAACCCTATGAAAAAAAATGGGCACAGAACTAAACATAGAATTCTTTTCTGAAGAATATAGAATGCCTGAGAAATACCTAAGGATATGCTCAACGTTCTTAGTCATTAGGGAAATGCAAACGAAAATAAACCTGAGATTCCAACTCATACCAGACCATGTGGTTAAGACAAAAACTCAAGTGATAGCAGATGCTGGCAAGATGTGGAGCAAGAGGAACACCCCTGCAGTAGTGGTGGGCTTGCAAGCTGGTACAACCACTGTGGAAATCTTTCTGGTGGTTCCTAAGAAAATGGACATTGTACTACCTGAGGACCCAGCTATTGCTCTCCTCTGCATGTACCCAAAAGATATTCCAATATTAAACATATACACATTCTCCACTCTGATCATAGCAGTCTGCTATATAATAGCTAGGAAAGAAACCAGATGCCCTTCAACAGAGGAATGGTTACAGAAAATGTGGTACATATACACAATGGAGTACTACATAGCTATCAAAAAATGACTTCATGAAATTCATAGGCAAATGGACAGAACTTGAAAATATCAATTTCAGTGATGTAACCCAATCACAGAAAAAATACACATGTTATGCCCTCACTGGTAAGTGGATATTAGACCAAAAGCTTGAAATATCAAAGATATATTCCACAGACCACATGAAACTCAAGAATATAGATGAACAAAATGTAGATGCTTCACTTCTTCTTATAAGTGGTAGGAAAATTATTCATAGCAGGTTATATAAAGGCATATAAAGGCAAAGTTTGGAGCAGAGACAGAAAGAATGGTCTCTCAGGGTTTGTCTCACATGGGTATAAGGCATGTATATTCTGGTACAGTAACAGAAGCTATGATTAATGTTTCCCAACCAATAAAATTTCAAAAACAGAGAAATTTAATGAAGAATTCTACCATATTTCCAAGTAGAGCTATTACCAATACTCATTAAAATATACTACAATATGGAGACAAAGGGACACTCTCAATTTGATTCTAAAATTGCAATTTCAACATGATTTTCATCATCATGTATTAACCACAAAGATTCTTGGCTGTCTTCTGGAGGTGGTCTTTATAGGTAGTATTCTTTCATTGTTGGGCATTTCTGCTAAACTCATTTCCAATGGATCCTGTGTCTTCTTGCTTCAACAGAGTCTGGAACATTCTAGTGACTATCCCTGGTTTCATATCCCCGATAAGTGCATGTGTCTATTCAACTTTTGACCACCTCTATTTTTTCCATTCAATTCCAATATCAGTTTTTGCCAGCTCTTATTCTCTCATGCTTCTCTGTTCCTTCGAGGACACACTGTTCTACTTCCTCAGATTCATTTGCTCCCTGTTATATGTAGGATTGAAATATATACACTTTGGTATTCCTTCTTCGTAAGCTGCAAGGGGTTTGTGTGTTGCTTTGTGGGTATTTTGTGATTTTTTTTTGCTCTGAGTATAGACAATTTGTGGGGATTTATTTTTCTTTTAATTTTTGGTCTGGTGTATGACATTAAGGACCATATTTTTATTTCCATCCAGTTGTTTATGAATTTCTTAAAATCCTTGGTATAAATGGGTATGTAGTAATCAATTGTGTAAATGTAAGTACAATCTCTGTACCCATGCATCTCTTGTATACATTTGGTTTGTTTCCAGCTTGGGGCTTTTATAAAAAAAAGAGTCTGCAATAAACATAGTTGAACATGTTTCCTTATATTCTGGTGCATCTTTTGGGTATATACCCAGTAGTACTGGTATAGTTCCATCTTCAGGCAACATAGTATCTTTCGCTGAGGAAATTCCACATTAATTTTCAAAGTAATTTTGTTAGCTTTTATTCAGATCAGCAATGGAAGAGTGTTCCTTTTTCTTCATATCTTGGCAGCATGTGCTTATTTTGAACCTTTGCTATTTTGAGAGGTATGAGATCAAATCGCAGGGTAATTTCCATCTGCATTCCCTAAATTACTAAGGATGTTGAACTTTCTTTAGGTACTTCTCTGTCATTTAGATTGCTTTGTTGAGAATTATTTATTTAACTCTCAACACTATTTTTAGTAGTGTCATTTGATTCTCCAGAACCTATCAATCTGTGTTTTTCACATATTTTCGATATTACTCCACTAAATACATCAAAAATTGCCACCCAGAAATGATTCTGTTGAAAAGAAAGATGATCAAAAAATAAAACAGACACTGAAGGTAACGATATCCACAGATCATTCCAGCTAGTGATCCATCCCATCTGCTGACAGCAGACCCCGATATTATTGCTGATGCCAAGAAATACTTGCCAAAGAGATCCTGGACTCCTTGTTATCTGAGAGATTATATCAGTTCCAGAAATATACAGATTCAGATACCTACAACCAAAAATTGTACCAAGCATGGTGATCACTCTTGAAAGAATTGGAAAAGAACTGAGCTTGCCTGCTCCTCTGAAGACCCAATTGTCTGAAGATTTCCTGGGAGTTCTGCTGAATAGAAGGCAACAGTAAGGGATCTTTCCAAACAACCACCCCAGCTAGGAAATCTAAGAAGCTCAATGGATATGCAATCCATTTCAAACTAAAGCTCCCTCCCTCCCTGAAACTCACCCCTCTTTGGCCATTCCTTCAAAAAAAAAAAACAAAGTACCAGCATGTCTGCTCCTCTCTAGGTCCCACAGCCTGAAGTACTACAAAAGGACTGATTCAGCTAGATGAAAAGCCCTGTCAGTCAGGACACACACACAATTTACTAGAGTCAGAACAATATATCAGTGGCATGCTAGGCTTTCTTGAAAATACTACACTCTGAGCTCCCAAGAAATTTGTTATTGCCTGATCCACAGGTCTCAGAGGAGATGTGGTACAAAACAAGGACACACGAAGGAGGCTCAGGAGAGATAGACACAGGTGAGTTATTTTGAGACATAACCACAAGGTGAGAGGTAAGAGAAAGATCAAAATGAGAAGAAGACAAAATATCCTGGCATCATCAGAACCCAGTTTTTCTACCACAATAAGTCAGGGATACACCAGCACATCTGAAAAGCTGGACATTGGCCTAAAGCAAAAGCCTATATCAAGAACACAAAGGAGTTCTTTAAGGAAGAAATAAATACCTCAATGAAAGAAATAAATGAAAACAGAGGTAAGAAGGTAGAAGTCCTAAAAGAGAAAGAGTACTATTCTCTAAACAAAAAGAAGAAACAAAGAAGGAAAGGATGGAAGGGAGGGAGGGAGGGAGGTAGGGAAGGGAGGGAGAGAGAGAGAGAGAGAGAGAGAGAGAGAGAGAGAAGAAAGAACGGAGGGAGGGAGGAAGAAGGAAGGAAAACAAAATCAAACAGGTGAAGAAATTGAATTATGTGGTCCAAGACCTAAAACTGGAATTAAATACAATGAAAAAAAGCACAAA
Source organism: Rattus norvegicus (assembly GCF_021556685.1). NCBI lineage: Eukaryota > Metazoa > Chordata > Mammalia > Rodentia > Muridae > Rattus > Rattus norvegicus. Next base: position 1,917,585 of record NC_141555.1, on the reverse strand, counting down.
TAGAGGCAATTCTAGAAATGGAAAACCTAGAAAAGAGGGGAGGAACTACAGATGCAAGCATTCCCAACAGAATACATATTGAAGAGAGAATCTCAGGCATTGGAGATATCATAGAATATAATGCCACAGTATGAAGGAAATTGCAAAATGCAAGAAAAAGGAGACGAACAAACAAACGGAAAACTCCTAACTCAAACAACCAGGAAATTCAGAGAAAATGGCAGGATTGAAATAAATTATAGTCTTAATGAAAAGAGCAAAGACTCTCGGGTTGTGGAATAATGAAAATTTATCCATTTTATATTTTTGTACAAAGCTCAAGTATAAACATATCAAGTACATAACCATAAAACCAGATAAACTGAATCTAATAAAATAGGAAGTGGGTAAGGTTTCAAATTCATTAGGTGGGAGGACAATTCCTACTCCAAGGAATTGATAAATGAAAGACAAATGGCATTGTCAATAGGAAATATTATTAACCTACAATTTGGGAACAAAATTTCAAACACCACTTCTCATACAGGGGTAATATGCAAGATATTTGAAGGACTCTAAGAGTTCTTCAAACAAGCTTAAACTTAAAACAAACAAGCAAACAGAAAAGCAAACATCCAAAACAAATACCTTGAAAACTAAAACAAATGAAATGAACAACCAAAGAATCGAATTATGAATAGCGTACAGTACTAAACATATTTTTCTCAACAGAAGAGACTCCACGAGACAAGAAGCACTTAAAGAAAGGTTTAAAGTCCCTAATCATCAGGCAAATGCAAAGCAAAATTACCCTAGGATTCAGTGTTGCTTCAATAAGAATGGCTAAGATCAAAATCCTCAGTAACAGCACATGTATCAGATAATGTAGAGAAAGAGGAACACTCCTCCATTGCTAATGTGTTTGCTAGCAGGTACAATCACCCTGTGAATCAGTATGGAATTTACTTAGAAAATTGTAAATAGATATATCAAAGAATCAGCTGTGTCATTTTTGGTCATACATCAAAGATGCCCTACATTCCAGAAGAACACATTCAAAGCAGCCTTATTTCTGATAGTCTGAAGTTGGAAGCAACACAGATGACCCACATTTGGAGAATGCATACAGAACATACGGTTCATTTCCATAATGCAAAATTATTCAACTGTTAAAGAGGATGACAATATGAGTTTTGCAGGCAAATGGATGGAACTGGGAAATAGCATTCAGAGTTAAATAACTCATATGCAAAATGACAAGCAAGGTTTGAACTCACTAATAAGGGAACTTTAGGAAAACAGTGTAAAACACACAGGATAAAATGCAAAGAACCCCAAATTCAAAAATTTCCAGAGACCAAGTAAGAATGCCTCCATCACTTGGTAGAGAGATGAAAGCAATCATGGGAAACCAGAGCAAGGACAAGACCTGAGTGTTAAAGGGAACAGGGAATCAAAAAGTGTAACAGGATCAGGTATTCGGAAGAGGGAAAAAGGCATTATCCAAGGGCCAAGTGAATGATTAGAACCAGGACTCATAGAGTGTTTTTAGTTGAAGTGACCAAGTTAATAAAAAAAAAGAATATAAAGCAGCTTTAATATAATAACAACTGACTTCTCAATGGAGAATATAAAGGCCAAAATGGCCTAGACAAATGTTATACAAACTCTAAGATGCTACAGATGCTAGCACAGACTGTTATATTCAGCAAAACTTTCAATCACAGTAGAAGGAGAAAGAAAGACATTTCAAGATAAAAACCAAAGTAAAGCAACATCAATCTTCAAATCCATCCAATCTGAAGACAATAGAAATAAAATATTATCTTAAAGGGGTAAATCACACCGAAGAAAACACAAGGAACAAATAATCTGAGAGTAAATATCAAAAGAGGAGGAAAATTCACCATGTAAGAACAAAGTAGTAGAACACTGTTTATTGATATCTCCCAACAGCAATGTACTAAATTCCCCTAATAAAAAAATATAAAAATAAAAAACTCACGCAGGCTAAAAGACTAGATACAAAAAATGGACAACAAATCTTAACATGAAAGATCTATATCAAATCAGGGTAAAATAATAGAAAATGAATTTCAAGCAAATAAATTCAGGCAATAAGCTGGTGTAGCTATCTTCATATCTGATGAAATATACTTCAACCCAAAACTCATCAGAATAGATAAGAAAGGACACTAAATACTCATAAAAGGAAAAAAATCATAAAGATGTTGCGATTCTAAACATCTATGCACCAAAACAGAAGGGAACTCAGGTTCATAAAAGAAATATTGCTACGGCTTAAATCACAAACTGGCCCTCAAACACTAACAGCAGGAGACTCTAATACTCAACGCTTGCCAATAGAGTGGTTATCCTGACCAAAAAAAAAAAAAAAAAAAAAAAAAAAACTAGAGAAATGCTAGAGCTAACTGACAGTATAAGCTAAAGGGATTAACGACATATTTATAGAACATTTCACCTAAACACAGAAGAATATACTTTCTTCACAGGAGCCCCCAACACTTTCTCTAAAATCGATGACATAAACAAAAGGCAGTCTGAACAGATACAAGAAAAGTTAAACAACTTCCTGAATCCTAGAGAACCATCATGAATTAAAGATGTATATTGGCAACTACAGAAACAGCAGAATGCTTACAAACTGATAGAAACTGAAACTCACTACTGAGTTAGCATGGGTCAAGACAGAAATTAAGAAAGAAAATATAAAATGTTTTAGAGTTGGATGAAATAAAAGCATAGATTACCCAGACTTGCAGAACACTGATTGTGGTTCTAATAGCTATATTCACAACACTGAATGGCTATATAAAGAAATTGGAGAAATCTTATTTTAGTAAGTTCAGAGGATACCTAAGAAGCCTAGGAAAAAAAAGAATGAAACAACACCCCCAAAGATATACAGCAAAAAATTCAAACTCAGGCTGAAATCAATAATATTGACAAGCCTTTAGTTAGATTATCTAAAAGGCTGATGAAGGATACACGAATTAACAAAATAAGAAATGAAAAGGGGAACATGATAACAGATACTAAGGAAATTCAGACAACCATAAAGAAATACTTAAAACATCTGTATTCTATCATATTGGAATGTAGGGAGCCATATTGGATTTGGGCCTGGCCACTTTGTGACTGTATGGCTCAAAGTGGCTACGTGACTCTTGCCTGCATGGCCACAGAGGTCCAAACTTGAAATGACTGCCATAAAGTCTTGAGATTGTTGGACAAAAGCCTCTCCCATGAATTTACGGCACATAAAGGACACTCCCCCTATCAGAAAGCCTTAAAACCTGTAACGCTTGGGTCATTAAATGAGACCTTGACAACAGAACTTGTGCTTGGTCTCCTTCTTCTCTTCACCCCCATTGATACACAGGTAGAAGACCTCTTCTGGACCCTGAATAACTGGACCCGCTGGACACATCATTGGAATAAAACAAAAGAAATGGATAAATTTTCATATATATATATATATATATATATATATATATATATATATATATATGAAATGTAATCCAAATACAGTAGAAAGACAGATAATCAAGGGGAACAATGGGTTAACATCCCACAGTCAAAAAACTCTCATCCAGAATTGTTCCTGTGTAAACTACATGGTCTAAAATAAAGAGTTTCAGGGAAAGGAGGGTCAATGACCAAGGTAAATTGGATTCCATCTCAAGGAGAAGGTTTGAGACCTGACATTAATACTGATGCTATGGTATGCTTAGAGACAGGAACCTAGTATCTCCAAGAAGCACAACAAGCAACCGACTGAGACAGACACAGATACTTTCATCAGCTTAAAGTGAAGAAACCAGGTGCACTTGTGCTTGAATTAGGGAAAGTCTTGAATATGTTAAGGAAGCGGTCAGCCATTAAACACCAGCAGTCTCTACTAATATGGAACTTAGATACTGAGCCACCAACCAGGCAAAATATATTAGCTCATACAAGGCCTTTAACACACATAGAGTTGAGGTCTTCCTTGTCAGGCCCCAGATAGAGAAGAAACATAAATGCTGGCGAGGATGTAGAGAAAGAGAAACACTCCTCCATTGTTGATGGGATTTTAAATTGGTGCAACCTCTCTGGATATCAATCTGGAGGATCCTCAGAAAATTTGACATTGTACTACTTGAGGAACCAGCTATTCCTCTCCTTGGCATAAATGCAAAAGATGCTCCAAAATAAAACAAAGACACATGCTCCACTGAGTTCACTGTAGCCTCATTTATAATAGCCAGAAACTGGAAAGATCCCAGATGCCCTTCAACAGAGGAATGAATACATAAGATGTATTCATTGTCCCTGCTCCCAAACTGCATGTAAGAGAGTTCACTGCCCAGACAGGGAGGCACCACTGACACTGCAGAGTGGAGATACTGCCAATACTGCCCACACTAGCCCACATCCCTGGCCCAAGAGGAACTGTATAGGGCCTCTGGGAACAGCATGATAGGCACACCCCTGTGGCAGGTCCCCTGCCGTACAGACATCACGGTTTCTGAAGGGACTTGGTCAACAGCTCCCTGCACCCAAATCCTGTGGGATGGAGAGCTAAACATTGAGAGGGTCAGACTCTCCAGGGAAGCCAAAAGAGACTACACTCTGCCCACATTTCTGACCCCAGAGGAAAACACCTAATGCCATCTGGGACCCCTGTGCACAGGGGCCTGGGAAAAGGCGGGGCAGGCCCTTCTGTTTGCTGCCCTCACTGAGAGCTAAAACAAGACCCCCAGGAGCAACTTCAGGCATGGGACCACAAATGACACCAACTTTTCTACTCCTGGAGACCTGCCTGGTAAACTCAGGACACAGAGGCAAAATGCCTCTTGGACCAGACACTTCCAGTTTTTAACTGGAGCCTGAACCTCACTGATCCAGGCCCACAGCTCTCTGTTCCCAAACCCTATGAGAAAGAGAGATCACCACCCAGACAGGTGGGCACTCCTGAGACTGCACAAGGGATGAGACAATGAATAGTGCCCACCCTTGCCCAAATCCCTGGCCCAAGAGGAAATTGTATAGTGCCTCTGGAAACAGGAAGATAGGGGCACTCAAGCAGCAGTTCCCCTGTAGTACAGACACGACCTGGATCTGAAGGGACCTGGTCAACAGATCCCTGCAACCAAATCTTGTGTGAGGGAGAGCTAAACCTTTTGAGGGGCTGACATGCCTGGGAAGCAAGAAGAGATTACACTTTGCCCACATTTCTGACTCTTGAAGAAAACACATAACTCCATCTAGGACCCCTGTGCAGAGGTACCCAAGAAAAGGCGGGGCAGGCCCTTCCGATTACAGCCCTCGTGGAGAGCTGAAACACAGCACCCCCAGAAGTGACTTCAGGAGATAAGACCAAATTATCTCCTCAAGGGACCTGCCTGGTGGACTCAGGACACAAGCCCACAGGAAAAGTTAAAGACCAATAATCAGGAAAGACTACACACCTGTAAGCAGAACACTCTGTCCCCATAAGTGGCTGAAGGAAAACAGGAAAACAGGTCTACAGCACTCCTGAAACACAGCCACTGTCAGAAATAACAGAACAAGGTAACAACAGAGACAACCTGATGGTGAGAGGCAAGCCCAGGAACCCAAGCAACAGAAACCAAGACTACATGGCATCATCAGAGCCCAATTCTTCCACCAAAACAAACTCTGAATATCCAAACACACAAGAATATCAAGATCTTGATTTGCTCATAATGATGGAGGACTATAAGAAAGACATAAAGAACTCCCTTAGAGAAATGCAGGAAAACATAAATACACAAGGAGAAACCTACAAACCGGAATCACAAAAATCACTGAAAGAATTACACGAAAACATAGGTGAAGGAATTAAAAATGGAAATAGACACAATAAAAAAAGCACAAAGCACCCTGGATATAGAAAACCAAAGGAAGAGACACGGAACTGTAGATAAAAACATCAACAACAGAGTACAAGAGCTAGAAGAGAGAATCTCAGGAGCAGAAGATTCCATAGAAATCATTGACACAACTGTCAAAGATAATGTAGAACAGAAAAAGCTATGGTCCAAAACAATACAAGAAATCCAGAACTCAATGAGAAGATCAAACCTGAAGATAAAAGGTAAGGAAGAGAGTAAAGACTCCCAGCTCAAAGGACCAGTAAAATCTTCAACAAAATCATAGGAGAAGGGGCTGGGGATTTAGCTCAGTGGTAGAGCGCTTACCTAGGAAGCGCAAGGCCCTGGGTTCGGTCCCCAGCTCCGAAAAAAAAAAAAAAACCAAATCAACTTGCTAAAAAAAATCATAGGAGAAAACTTTCCTGACCTAAAAAAAGAGATTGCCATAAAAATACAAGAAGCCTACAGAATTTCATATAGATTGGACCAGAAAACAAACTCCTCCTGTCACATAATAGTCAAAACACCAAATGCACAAAACAAAGAAAGAATATTTATAGCAGTAAGGATAAAAGATCAAGTAAAATATAAAGGCAGAACTATCAGATTTACACCAGACTTCTCTCCAATGACTATGAAAGCCAGAAGATCCTGGAAAAAAATGTCATACAGACCCTAAGAGAACACAAATGGCAATCCAGGTTATTGCATACAGCAATACTCTCAATTAACATAGATGGAGAAACCAAGATATTCCATAACAAAACGAAATTTCCACAATATGTTTCTATGAATCCAGCAATATAAAGGATAATAAATGGTAAGTCCAACTCAGAGACTCAAGCTACAGCCTAGGAAAATCAAGAAACTAATCACCTTGGAAACAAATCAAAGAGAAGAACAGCACAAAAACATAACCTCACATCGAAATACCCATGTTACAGGAAGCAATAATCACTATTCTCTAATATCTCTCAACATCAATGGACTAAATTCCCCAATAAAAAGACACAGGTTAACAAACTGGATACCAAATGAGGACCCTGCATTCTCCAGCCTACATAAAACACACCTCAGAGAAAAAGACAGACACTACCTCAGAGTGAAAGGCTGGAAAACAACTTTCCAAGCAAATTCCCTGAAGAAGCAACCTGGAGTAGCCATTCTAATATCACATAAAATAGATTTTCAACCAAAATTCAACAAAAAAGATAAGGAAGGACACTTCATATTCATCAAAGGAAAAATCCACCAAGATCAACTCCAATCCTAAATATATATGCTCCAAATACAAGGACAGCTACATACATAAAAGAAACCTTACTATAGCTCAAAGCAAACATTGCAACTCACACAATAATAGAAATTTCAACACCCCACTCTCATCAATGAACAGATCATAGAAACAGAAATTAAACAGAGACATATACAGACTAACAGAAGTCATGAACCAAATGGACTTAACAGATATTTATAGAACATTCTATTCTAAAACAAAAGGATATACCTTCTTCTCATCACCTCATGGTACTTTGTCCAAAATTGACCATACAATCAGTTATAAAACAGGCCTCAATAGATACAGAAAGATAGAAATAATACTATGCGTCCTATCAGATCACGGCGGGCTAAAGCTTGTCTTCAATAATATTAAGGGAAGAACGCCCACATATACATGGAAGTTGAACAATGCTCTACTCAATGAAACCTGATCACAGAAGAAATAAAGAAAGAAATTAAAGACTTCTTAGCATTTAATTAAAATGTAGGTACAAAATACTGAAACTTATGGGACACAATAAAAGCACTGCTAAGAGGAAAACTCATAGCTTTGAGTTCCTGCATATAGAAACAGAAGAGACCATATATCAACAGCTTGAGAGCAACCTAAAAGCTCTAGAACATAAAGAAGCAAATACACCCAGGATGAGTAGAAGTCAGGAAATAGTCAAACTCAGAGCTGAAATCAACCAAGTAGAAACAAGAAGGACTATACAAAGAATCAAAAGAACCAAAACCTGGTTCTTTGAGAAAATGAACAAGAGAGATAAACTCTTAGGCAGACTAAGAAGAGGACACAGAGAGTGTGTCCATATTAACAAAATCAGAAATGCAAAGGGAGACATAACTGCAGAATCAGAGAAAATTAAAAAAATCATCAGATCCTACTTCATATGCCTATATTCAACAAAACATGAAAATCTGGAGGAAATGGACAATTTTCTATACAGATAGCAGGTACCAAAGTTAAATCAGGAAGAGATAAACCACTTAAACAATACCACAACTCCAAAAAATAAATAAATAAATAAAAGCGATCATTAAAGGTCTCCCAACCAAAAATAGCCCAGGTACAGATGGGTTCACTGGAGAATTCTATCCGACCTTAATAGAAGACCTCATACCAATACTATCCAAGTTATTACACAAAATTAAAACAGATGGAGAGCACTGAATTACTTCTATGAAGCCACAATTACTCTTCTAACCAAATCACACAAAGACCCAACAGTCCAAATTCCCTTATGAATATCAACGCAAAAATACTCAATAAATTCTTGAAAACAGGGGTTGGGGATTTAGCTCAGTGGTAGAGTGCTTGCCTAGCAAGTGCAAGGCCCTGGGTTTGGTCCCCAGCTCCAAAAAATTTTTTTTTTAAAATCCTGAAAGCAGAAGCCAAGAGCACATCAATACAATCATCCACGATGATCAAGTAGGCTTCATCTCAGGCATGCAGGGATAATTTAATATATGGAAAACCATATAGACAAACTTAAAGATAAGAAACACATGATCATTTCACCATATGCTCAGAAAACATTTGACAAAATACAACACCCCTTCATGATAAAATTCCTGGAAAGAACAGAAATTTAAGGCCCATATATAAACATAGCAAAATCCATATACAGTAGACCAGTAGTTAATATTAATCTAATTTGAGAGAAACTTGAAGCAATCCCACTAAAATCAGTGACTAGACAAGGCTGCCCATTCTCTCCCTACTTATTCAATATAGTTCTTGAAGTTCAAGCCAGAGCAATCAGACAATAAAAGGAGATAAAAGGGATACAGATTGGAAAAGAAGAAGTCAAAATATCACTATTTGCAGATGATATGTTAGTATATTTAAGTGATCCCAAAAGTTCTACCAGAGAACTGAACCTGTTTAACACTTTCAGCACAGTGGTTGGGTCTAAAATTAACTCAAATAAATCAGTAGCCTTCCTCTACACAAAAGAGAAACAAGCCGAGAAAGAAACTAGGGAAACGACACCCTTCATAATAGTCCCAAATAATATAAAGTACCTCAGTGTGACTTTAACCCAGCAAGTAAAAGATCTATACAATAAGAACTTCGAGACTCTGAAGAAAGAAATTGAAGAAAACCTCAGAAGATGGAATGATCTCCCAGGCTCATGGATTGGCAGGATTAACATAGTAAAATTGGCCATTTTACCTAAATCGATCTACAGATTCAATGCAATCCCCATCAAAATACCAATCCAATTCTTCAGAGAATTAGACAGAACAATTTGCAAATTCATCTGGAATAACAAAAACCCAGTATGGCCAAAACTATCCTCAACAATAAAAGACTTCTGGAGGAATCACAATCCCTGAACTCAAGCAGTATTACAGAGCAATAGTGATAAAAAATGCATGGTATTGGTACAGAGACAGACAGATAGACCAATGGAATAGAATTGAAGACCCAGAAATGAACCCACACACCTATGGTCACTTGATTTTTGACAAAGGAGCCAAAACCATCCAATGGAAAAAAGAGCATTTTTAACAAATGGTGCAGATTCAACTGGAATTCAGCTTGTAGAAGAATGCACATGGATCCATGCTTATCACCCGGCAAAAACTTTAAGTACAAGTGGATCAAGGGCCCCACATCAAACCAGAGACACTAATACTATTAGAAGAAAAAGTGGGGAATAATCTCGAACACATGGGCACTGGAGAAAATTTGCTGAACATAACACCAAAAACTTACGGTCTAAGATCAAGAATTGACAAATGGGATCTCATAAAACTGCAAAACTTCTGTAACGCAAAGGACACTGTTGTTAGGACAAAATGGCAACCAACAGACTTGGGAAAAGGTCTTTACCAATCCTACAACAGAAAGGGAGTATATATCCAAAACAACCCTATTAAAATTTGGGGTTCAGAGCTAAACAATGAACTCACAGCTGAGGAATGCCATATGCCTGAGAAAGACCTAAAGAAATGTTCAACAGCCTTAGTCATAAGGGAAATGCAAATCAAAACAACCCTGAGATTTCACCTCACACCAGTGAGAATGGCTAAGATCAAAAACTCAGGTGACAGCAAATGCTGGCAAGGATGTGAAGAAAGAGGAACACTCCCCCATTTTTGGTGGGATTGCAGACTGGTACAACCATTCTGGAAATCAGTCTGGAGGTTCCTCAGAAAATTGGACATTGAACTGCCTGAGGATCCAGCTATACCTCTCTTGGGCATATACCCAAAAGATGCCCCAACATATAACAAAGACACATGCTCCACTATGTTCATCGCAGCCTTATTTATAATAGCCAGAAGCTGGAAAGAACCCAGATGCCCTTCAACAGAGGAATGGATACAGAAAATGTGGTACATCTACACAATGGAATATTACTCAGCTATCAAAAAACAATGACTTTATGAAATTCATAGGCAAATGGTTGGAACTGGAAAATATCATCCTGAGTGAGGTAACCCAATCACAGAAAAACACACATGGTATGCACTCACTGATAAATGGTATTAGCCCAAATTCTCGAATTACCCTAGATGCACAGAACACATGAAACCCAAGAAGGATGACCAAAATGTGAATGCTTCGCTCCTTCTTTAAAAGGGGAACTAGAATACACTTGGGAGGGAATAGGCAGGCAAAGTTTAGTACAGAGACAGAAGGAACACCCATTCAGAGTCTGCCCCACTTGTGGCCCACCCATATACAGCCACCAACTAGATAAAATGGATGAAGCAAAGAAGTTCAGGCTGACAGGAATCGGACATATATCTTTCCTGAGAAACACAGGCAGAATACAGAAACTAAATAGGTGAATTCTATCATTTAACCACTGAACTGAGATTGGGACTTTTATTGAAGGAATCAGAGCAAAAAGTAAAAGAGCTTAAAGGGGCTTGAGACACCATATAAACTACAAGGCCAACCAACCAGAGCTTTCAGGGACTAATCCACTACCCAAGGACTGTCCATGGATTGGCCCTGGGCTCCAACCTCATAGGTAGCAATGAATAGCCTATTAAGAGCACCAGGGGAAGGAGAAGCCCTAGGTCCTGCCATGATTGAACCCCTCAGTGAACAACATTGTTGGGGGGAGGGCAGTAATTGGGGGAGGATTGGGAGGGGAACACACATAGAGCAGAGAAGGAGGAGGGGTTAGCGGGATGTTGGCCCGGAAACTGGGAAAGGGAAAGCAATCAAAATGTAAATAAGAAATAAACAAGTTAATAAAGATGTAAAAAATATAGACTCAAATATGGAAAAAATGTGTTACATTTTCACAATGGAGTACTGCTCAAAAACAAGGACTTCATGAAATTCATAGGCAAATAGATGGAACTAGAAAGTATCATCCTTAATGAGGTAATTTTATTACAGAAAAATATGAGGAGCTGCCCTCACATACTCCATTACAAGATGGCGCCGGCATCCGGCAGGATGCACCTAGTAAAAAGGGCAATACGCAGGCACCTGATAACTTCCTTACTCAAAGGGACACGTATGCTTTGGTACGTCATCTGGCATAATTGGCAGCGTGTCAGAGAGTGACACGTCCTAGGTGAGGATAGTTTCCTATATAAGGGACAGTTATTCCTCACTCGGGGTCTCCGCATTGTAAGCTTATGCTCTCCCTCTCAGTATGCATTAAAGCTTTTCTGCAGAAGGATCCTGTGTGTGCCGCATCGTTCTTGCTGGCGAGACATAGCGAGGGACATCTGATGCCGAAAACCCGAGAAAGACCTCGCCATCGTCAGCACCTTCGGAGACCCCTTGGCGACAAGGAGGATTCAGAACGGCAGGCAGGTACATTCGGAGAGGCATGCCTCTCTTGGACTTTGGTCTGGGGTTGTCACCACCTTGGGAAGGATTTGTTGAGGCTATAGTATTTGTCCTCGGAGCCACCCTACTCTTTCTTATTATTATGTTCTGTTTTCACCGTTTTCACTGTTAAAAGGATGATTTTGGTGTGGTTGGTCTGATACGAATACATGACAGCAGCTGAAGGCGCGTCTCAGTCTCTCATAAATAAGTGAGCTTCGCGCAGCTCCCTTTTACCTTCGATTTTGACTGTTGAGGAGCAAGGACATGATAAGGCCGACGTAGATAAGTGGCACCATCCAGGGAGGCGCGTGTAAGACTCCCGTACTTAAGAGAGCAATGTGTCTGTCTCTACCCTTTCACCTCACGCCTTGTCAGACGGACGTAGATAAGCCGCCGGCGTTCCTGGCCCATCATGGGATCTTCACAGTCTGTGGTCACAGCCTTGGAAACAGTGTTAAAGCAGAGGGACATCAAAATTGGAGGAAGAACACTTAAAAACTTTGTGAAGGAGGTGGAGAGGGTGGCTCCTTGGTTTGTCTCTTCAGGCTCGTTTACAATTGCCTCATGGAACAAACTTGGAAAGGACCTTGACAAAAAATTGGCAGAAGAGGATCTGCGCCTAGGGACCAAAGCTATATGGAAGCTGGTTAAGAATTGTTTAGAGGATGAAGCGTGTAAGGCAGCAGTAGTAGAAGGACAGGCCACTCTTGAGGTAGTCCAGGACAGCATGTCAGAAACCGAACGTAGTGAGAGGTTGGGCACGCAAGAAAAAGGATGTCCTAAGAAAGAAAAAAGGCCCTCCCGGTAAGTCCGAGGACAAGGGAGCGTTGAAAGATTCCGGCACTTCCTCCTCTACACATAAACCAGGAGGGGGAGCCAGCCTATACCCTGTGAAAGAGCTAGAAGCGCTGAACCTCGACAGTTCTGAAAGCTCTGAAAATAAAACCTTAGACTCAGAGGAGGAGGCCGAGATAGATGAGGAAGCAGCTAAATATGAGGAGGAAAGATATTACCCCGATGAACGTCGGGGAAGTAATAGAAGGCTTCTAGCGCGGCCGCCACCAACAGCGCCCCCTCCATATGAGACACGCTCACGTGCCTTCTCGCTAGTCCCCGAGAGGGTGAGAAGAAAACTGAGTATGACATTTCCTGTCTTTGAGACTCTGGAGGGAGGATGGGTCCATGCCCCTGTTGAATATAATCAGATTAAGGAATTAGCAGAATCAGTTAGAAAGTATGGAGTCACGGCCAACTTTACTTTAACACAACTCGACAGGTTGGCCATGACGGCATTGACACCACCTGATTGGCAGATGATTGCTAAGGCGGCCCTTGCCAGCATGGGCCAATACATGGAATGGAAAGCACTCTGGTATGAGGCAGCCCAAACACAGGCCAGAGCGAATGCTACAGCCTTAACACCTGAGCAACAGGAATGGACTTTCGAACTCTTAACAGGACAGGGCCACTTTGCAACTGATCAGTCTGCTTACCACTGGGGCGCCTATGCTCAGGTCTCCAGAACGGGTATTAGAGCCTGGAAGGCACTCTCCAGGAGAGGAGGGATCGATAATCAACTTGCAAAAATCATTCAGGGACCCCAGGAACCTTTCTCAGATTTTGTAGCTAGAATGACAGAGGCTGCAGGACGAATCTTTGGTGATCCTGAACAAGCAGCACCGCTTATAGAACAGCTCGTTTTCGAGCAAGCCACCCAGGAGTGCCGAGCAGCCATAGCCCCCCAAAGAAATAAAGGGCTCCAGGATTGGCTTAGAGTCTGCAGGGAACTTGGAGGACCCCTTACTAACACAGGCCTGGCGACCGCCATTCTCCAATCCCAGCGATGCCCCGTTAAAGGGACAGATAAAAGATCATGCTTTCAATGTGGGAAAACAGGCCATCTAAAAAGAGACTGCAGGATGACAAAAGGAAACAGGGGCTCTGCAACCCTCTGTGTCCGATGTGGCAAAGGCTACCATGGGGCTGACCAGTGCCGATCAGTGAGAGACATTAAAGGCAAACTACTCCCTCCTTTGGAGACTCGGCGTAATGAGATGTCAAAAAATGGGCTAGTGGGCCCCCAGTCCCAGGGCCCATTTTCTAGGATCCATTATTTTCCCTGATAAGATTATACCCCAGAAACTGGAAATCCATAGAGACCACCTCCATACTCTCAATGACTTTCAGAAGATCTTGGGAGATATCAACTGGTTGAGACCATTTTTGAAAATCCCTTCCGCGGAATTAAAACCTTTGTTAGAAATATTGGAAGGGGACGGCCACATCACCTCCCCTCATGTGCTATCTCCCGCTGTAACCAAGGTCTTACTAAAAGTAGAAGATGCCATAAAACATGCCCAATTGCAGCGCATTGATTGGTCTCTACCTTTTTCACTCTGTGTACTAGATACCAAGGATTTACCCACTGCAGTTTTATGGCAACAAGGCACACTGTTATGGATCCATCCACTTGCTTCCCCTGTGAAGATTATTGATTGGTATCCAGCCGCAGTAGCACATCTGGCTATTAAGGGTCTAAAAGCTTCCATCTGTCATTTTGGAACTCCACCCCAATCCTTGATTATCCCATATACACCCTACCAGGTCGAAACTCTAGCCGCTACCTCTGATGATTGGGCAGTGCTGCTCACATCCTTTACAGGGAAGATAGATAATCATTATCCTAAACACCCCCTATTGTGTTTTGCAAGATCACAACCTGTTGTTTTCCCTCCCGTCATATCCCACAGACCATTAAAGGAGGGGATAACAGTGTATACGGATGGGTCAAAAACAGGGGTGGGAGCATATGTGGTAAACTCTCAAGTATTCTCATGATAATATTTTGAAACCTCACCCCAAGTGGTAGAATGCCTAGTGGTCATGGAGGTCCTTGAAAATTTCCAGGTTCCTCTAAATATTGTTTCAGATTCCTCCTATGTGGTTAATGCTGTTAGTATTCTTGAAACCACCGGTATAATTTAAACCACTAGTAAGGTGGCAGATATTTTCCGAAAAATCCAAATTATCCTATTAAATAGAAGATTCCCTGTATACATGACTCATATATGGGCCCATTCTGGACTCCCTGGCCCAATGAGTTCAGAGAATGATTTGGCTGACAAAGCCACAAAAATGATAGCTGTGGCCCTGGCCTCTCCTCCAGAGGCCGCTAATGCCTTTCATGGCAATTTCCATGTCACCTCAGAAACTTTACACCGCTGCCTCTCTATAACTAGAAAAGAGGCACATGATATAGTCACCCAATGCCAACAGTGCTGCCAGTTCTTCCCAGTTCCTCACATCGGGGTCAACCCTAGAGGAATACAGCCATTGCAAATCTGGCAAATGGATGTTACTCATAATTCTACTTTTGGAAAATTACAGTATGTGCATGTATCTATAGACACATGTTCTGGCATTCTACATGCCACCCCACTTACAGGAGAAAAAACAACACATGTCATTCAGCACTGCCTTGAAGCATGGAGTGCTTGGGGAAAGCCAAAATGTGTAAAAACTGACAATGGCCCCGCCTACACATCTCAAAAATTCCGTCAGTTTTGTGCTCAGATGCAGGTTACCCACCTGACGGGCCTGCCCTACAACCCTCAAGGACAGGGAATCATAGAGCGTGCTCATCGGACGCTCAAATCATATTTAGTTAAACAAAAAGGGGGAATTCTGACAGAACTCCCCCCAACACCCCGAGTGGCCACTGCTCTGGCCCTTTTTACCTTAAATTTTTAAATCTTGATGAAGCTGGACAAACAGTGGCTGAGCGACATTGCTCAGAGCCCAAGAGGACAAAAGAATTAGTCAAACGGAAGGATGTATTGACAAATGAATGGAAAGGCCCGGATCCTGTTTTAATAAGATCCTGTGTTTTTCCACAGGACAATGAAAATCCCATATGGATCCCAGGACGACTTACTCGGAGCATCACAGCAAGTGATCAAGAAGGGACTGGGACTCCTGCACCTCCTCACTCTTCTTCCATGGAGGACAGCAACGGTGCAGGGCAAGCTACGATGGGGAATAATGTCAACCTTTCCACTCCCGATGCTGGTGATGTACCACTAACAGGGATTTAGGGTTGGCCTATTTACCTGAGGATCCACAGGTTGAACGACTAAAAGAAAATAGGACTATTCCCCTTAAGGGCAGCCTTTGTTTTGGCATATTCAACAAAACATCTTTTGATCTCCCTTGCATTATGTTGCATAATCAATCTTCTGCTTGGTTAAGGGAGGCCACATGGGGAACTGGTGAGGAGGACATTGTGACTAACATCACAGTTCTCTATGGTTGGTGGCCTTACATTAACTCCTCAACCTGCCCTCTCCATCAACCAAAGTTGGCACCCTTTTGTAGAGGGACCCAGGATGAAGAACTTACTTTGCCTTGGACTGGTTGCCAGTCTCGGGACTCTGCCTGGGTAGTCCAGAATCTTTTTTCCTTCTCCCCTAATTTGGGAGGCGGAGTGAACTTCACCACCATTGATCCTAGATGGTCCAATAATAATCCTTTTGATCAATGGATGCTTTGTAGCATTAATGGTAGCTGCACTGATCTTACGCCCATGGCGATGCTACTTGGAGGAAAGGGCGAAAAGGGACGGTTATCATTTTCCTGGACGGGGAACATTAAACCTGCTGCCTCTGTCTGGACAGCTACTCATATAAAATATAAACCTCACCGGAGCATGGAGTTTAACCCTGCTCCAGTTTGTGTCTGGCCACCATTTGTGTGGATCATCAGTAATGCCACTGAAGTTTCTTATCTGAACTGTACAGATGGTTCATGCTTTTATGCCCTGTGTTGGGATGCCAGTCAATACCCTATTGCAGTAGTTACCCGCATGCCTCACTTTATCCCGATCCCTGTTGATACCCCGGGGACCATGACCTTATTTAGAGAAAAAAGAGATTTTGGTATTTCTGCAATTATTGTTGGCATTATTGCTACGACAGCAGTTGCTGCCTCGGTTACTGCCTCGGCATTGGCCTTGTCAAATTCAGTACAGACAACCCAAACTATCAATGATTTATTGGCCACTGTCTCTGTGGCTCTGGACAGACAGGCCTCGGCCAATATTCAGATACAGGGAGGCCTTATGCTTGTCAACCAACATATAGATCTGGTCCAAGAGCAATTAGACATTCTATGGCAACTGGCCCAGCTTGGCTGTGAGCAAAAACTCCCAGGCCTTTGTGTCACCTCCATATAATATGACAAATTTACCCGAGCTGCTAATCTGTCTAAGAGTCTTTCACAGCATCTGTTACAGAATTGGACCTCAGAGTTTGAACAGACGCTCCAGGAGCTGAGAGCAGCCATCATTCAAGTAAATTCTACCCGACTGGACCTGTCTTTGACAGAGGGATTGTCGTCCTGGATCACCTCAGCAGTCTCTTATTTCAAGGAATGGGTGGGAGTGGGACTTTTTGGAGTGATCCTCTGCTGTGGATTAGTGTTACTCCTCTGGTTGGTTTGCAAATTGAGATCTCAAACAAGAAAGGACAAAGTAGTGATCGCCCAGGCGCTTGTAGCCCTTGAACAAGGAGCATCAGCCGATATCTGGTTGACCATGCTCAAGCAATAGGTCGCCAGCTGGACAGTTCTTGCACTCCTAGAACCTCAGTTCATTGCACAGGAGTAGAGTGTCCGGCTTGAGCAGCCCATGAGGGGTGACGAGCTTAGCATCGCACAGGGAAGTTCTACCAAATACGCTCCCTGGAAGGCATGTCATATTACATGAGGTTTTCTGCCCCAGTTTTCCCTCCCTCGAAAAATGGCAGTGCGACGGGTCAGGAGTGCCCTGGGTCCTAACAACAGCCTAAGGGTATCTCTCTTGTACAGGTTCGCCAACTTTGTGCGAGGATATGACCTCTGTCTTCGCCCTCCTATATCTGGGTTTCCTATTTGCTTAAAAAACAGAAAAGGGGGAGATGTGAGGAGCTGCCCTCACATACTCCATTACAAGATGGCGCCGGCATCCAGTAGGACGCACCTAGTAAAAAGGGCAATACACAGGCGCCTGGTAACTTCCTTACTCAAAGGGACACATACGCTTTGGTACGTCATCTGGCATAATTGGCAGCAACCAGTCAGAGAGTGACACGTCCTAGGCGAGGATAGTTTCCTATATAAGGGACAGTTATTCCTCACTCAGGGTCTCTGCATTGTAAGCTTATGCTCTCCCTCTCAATACGCATTAAAGCTTTTCTGCAGAAGGATCCTGTGTGTGCCGCGTCGTTCTTGCTGGCGAGACGT
This sequence comes from Rattus norvegicus, assembly GCF_021556685.1. Taxonomy (NCBI): domain Eukaryota; kingdom Metazoa; phylum Chordata; class Mammalia; order Rodentia; family Muridae; genus Rattus; species Rattus norvegicus. The sequence continues at coordinate 1,899,336 of NC_141555.1, read as the reverse complement.
AGTGCGGGACAGAAAAACACACAGGGTATGCACCCATTGATAAGTGGATCTTAGTCAAAATGCTCAAAATACTTAAGATGCACAGACCATGTCAAACTGAAGAAGGATTACCAATACCTTGATGCTTCATGCCTTCTTTAAAGAAGAAAGAAACATACCCATTGGATGGGATAGGGAGGCAAAGTGTAGGACAGAGGCTGAAGGAACAGGCATTCATAGACTGCCACACATTTGGCCCATACATATACAGTCACCAAACTAGATAAGATGGAAGAAGGTATCAAGTGCTGGTGGACAAGAACCAGATGTAGATCTCTTCTGATACACATATATATTCACTATGCCTCATCCCAATCATAGGTTTTTCCATTCTTAAATCTACCCTCTCATTTAACTGTAAGAACACCAGTTCCCCAAAGACTTAAACCCATATTGTCCTTTTCAATCCCTTCATATCTATGCAGGCCATCTATCATTGAAAGCTACCAGGCAGCACAGTATTGAAAGGAAGATTTATAGGCACACAGTGTATTCAGTGAAAGTTCTACCTCAGCATTTAGGTGAAGACCAAGCTCATATCTGCCACAAATGTGTACATGCTTGGTACAGTCCTTGTTTGCTCTATGTTCAGCTTATATGTTGCTTCAAGTACTATGTTCTTGTTCTTTGTCATCTTCCTCTGGATTCCATATCCTGCAGGTCTATCACTTCTTTCCCTTCATCTTAAATAAAACTTCAGAACTCTGCTTTGCTTCACATTTTGTATGTGTTCTTCAGTAGCAGAAAGGAAATTCAGAGTGGGGATGTGTAATAATCTTCTATCTTTGAATCAAGCCCAAAATATTTGCATCTAAAATTTCATAAAAGGGAGAAAATAAGCATGCAATGTGTTTATTGACTTTCCAAGTATATTTTGATATATTTTCAATAAATTTCAATTATAGAGTTTGTTATTATGCTATGTGTATGGCACTAACAAATGGTCAAGGCTGAAAGAATTATAATAAACTTTGTTGATATGGAAAACAGATAGTGGTATTCATAAGTAGATCACAAGTGTAGTTATACTTATGTACAATACATTTCCTGTATAAAAATCACATATAATTTATAAAACTTCACTTTTATCCATTTCTATTATGTTTCCCATACAAATATCTTTCTGATTCCTCCAAAAATATTACAGGATATTTTCTTGTAATTTAAACATTTACTGTATCAGGGCTTTCAATATTGCTCACAAATCAATTAGACACAGTTATTTCTTCCAAAATTGGGTCACTTCTGTATTTTTAAAGATACTACATTACCATATGATAAAGGAACAATGCCCCCATATCATGAGGTACAATGCATAAATCTAAGAAATCATCAGATTTCTCAGAAATTACAATAATTTCTGGTATGATATAATGATCAGAATGTAGTAAATTTTATCTAGAGTACAATTAAGACTATAAGCAACTACATCTAAAATACCTTGCTCTAATATCCCTACAATAAGATAAAAGCTTGGGACTTCAATATACTTATACATATCAGAACTGTTTCATTTTCTAGTAATGTATTCAATAAATTTTCAGAAATTTAAAAAATACATTTGAGAAAAAAATAGTTTTTAAATGAAGTAGACAAAATAACATGAAAGAGAAATTCCACTTGTATAGTATAAACCAAGAAGACAAACAGACAAATGTTATTCAAGACTATGTTTCAACAGATGAAAATGTATCATGCACTTGAGTTAGAACTGATCTTACATCTGAGAATTTATATTAAATTTTTCCACTGACAAATAATACAGGATATTTGTGCCTACAACTATTAACAACTTTTTAAAAATTTTACAATGTTGTATTTTGGCTGAATTGTGTAAAATGTAAAAAAAGTGACTTTGGTGTTAAAAATTATAGGTATTATGTACATACATCTTTTCCTTTAAACACATCAACATAACCAATTCAATCTCCACAAATTTAATCTCAAGCTTTGTGAATATTTAGTCTTCTATATTTGAACAGGAAAAGATTTTAACATTTTAAAAACAACATAATGTTTTATACCTGTGGATGAAAGTATTAAAATATTTCCAAAACATAGGTTTGCATCTGTGCCCTGGAGCAGAATCTATGCTCAAAATGTGGAAAACAGTCAGCCCGCACCCACAGTCAGCTTGACACAAGATTTCTGAAACATCTCAACATCAGAGATGAGGGGGTAACTCTTGTCCCCACACTTGACTTAACTGGAATTTCACCAGGAACAAGGGGAGGCAGGATCATTGCAGGTTCTTCAGATTTCCAGCATTACTGGCAGTGGAAGCTGTGTTCCATCCTTTGTCAACCTGCCCATACCCAGAGATAGCATACGCAACAGCTGTTCTGACACAGCCTAAATCACAGGCACACGGGTGGGACAGACTTCAGTCAGAAACAGCAAGCCACTTAACCCAATAGAAATCATTTAATGAGTGGCAAGCAAAAGAACAGAAGTAAGAGAAACCTATATTATTTCATAAATCCAAAATACAGTTCTTCCAAAACATAATAGCCCTGGGTATTCCAACAAATCTAAAAGGCAAGATTCTGATATAGAATCCCATATCAGTAAGATAATACAGGTCTTAAAAGAGGACATAAATAGATCCCTTAAAGAAATATAGGAGAGCACAGGTATGCAAGTAGTAGCTCTTAAGGAAAAAATGTTCTTTTTTTAAAGAAATACACAAAAAAACAGAATGAAATTGTCAAGTGAATTGGACAAAACTATGATTTGAAAACAAAAATATACTTATTAAAGAAAACACAAAGGGGGCTCATTCTATACATGTAAGACTTGGGAACAGAGCAGGAGTCACAGACAAAACCATCACTAAAACAGTATAGTAGAAAGAAGAGAAGCTCAGAAATAGAATATAGCTTACAAGACACTGACACAACAGTAAAAAAATACAAAAATCAAAAGCATGCTAAATCAAAATTGTCAAGAAAACCAGAAAGAAATAAATATACAAAACCTGATATTAATAGAAAAGAGTGAAGATTCAAAAGTCAATGGGACAATAAATTTCAACAAAATTACAGGAAAAAGTCACTAATATAAAGAAGGAGATGTTCACAAAAATACATGAAGATTACAGAATACCCACCATATTGGATCAGAAAAGAAATTGCTCCCATCACATAATAATTATAACACAAAATGTACAGAAAAAGTTAAGACTATTAAATAAGTTAAGAGAAAAAGGACAATTAACCTATGAACTGAGACATGTCAGACCCACACCAGACTTCTCACCACACTCTAAAACACCTGTTTAAAAGTTATACAAATGCAAAGAGGAAAAAAAATTCAGGCCAGTGTCTTATAACTCGCACCGATGGAGGAACAATTAGCATAGATAGAGAAACCATGATATTACATGGCAAAACTAATTTAAACTATATTTCTCCATTAATCCAGCCTTACAGAAGATAATGGAAATAAAACAAGGAGAATACTATTCTCTACAAAAAATCAGGTTTATAGTCTAATTACAAACAACCTGAAAGAAGAGGACCAAACATAATTCTACCTCTAAAAACAAAAATAATAGGAAGCAGAAATCATTATTCCTTCATATTTCTTACCATCATTAGAGTGAAGTCCTCTGTCACTCTGTCAAACAAAATCATAGGCTAAAAAACTAGATATATTTACATGACAGCAGTTTGCTACATATAAGAAATACAACGCAGTGAGAAAGACAGAAACTTCATAACAAAAAGCTAGAACTGTCAAGCAACTGTCACAAAAAAAACCTGAAGTAGCCATTATAATATGCAATAAAATAGACTGTGAACCAAAAATTATCAAAAGATGGGAGTATCAAAATATACTGATCAATGAATAAATCCACCAAGATTTACTATTAATTCTCACCCTCTATGCCCAAAATCAAGAGAAGCATCATTTGTATAAGAACAAAACACATATTGAACTTCATATAAGAATAGAGAAAATTTCAACTCTCTACTCTCTACCAAAAGAAAGATCAAGAAACAGAAACTAAAGAAAGACAAAGTAAACCAAATAGACAATAGGAAAAAAATGGACTAAAAGATATATACAAAATATTTAAAAATAAAACAAAGGATATAAAGTCTTTATATCAACACATGGTACCATTTCTAAAACTGACCATAAAATCAGATACACATACAAAAAAACCCTAAAGCAATAAAACAACTTTAAATTAATCCTATGTATACTATTGGACACCCAAGTACTAAGGATGTTCTTCATTAACAAAAAATAAACAATTTATATTTATTTTTGTTATTAATTTGTTCTTATACAAATGATGCTTCTCTTGATTTTGGGCATAGAGGGTGAGAATTAATAGTAAATCTTGGTGGATTAATTCATTTATTTTGAGTGTTTACTAAAAAAAATCCACAAACACATGAAAACTGAACAACTATGTGTTCAATGATATGGGACGCAAAGCAAAACTAAAAGCAAATCTCATAGCTCTGAGTGTTACCAAAAAGAAAATGGAGAGAACATTCACTAGGAGCTTGACAGAATACTTAAGAGCTCTGTAACAAAAGGAGGAAATACACCAAGAAGAGAAAACTCCCTGAAATGCCCAAACTCATGGCTGGACTAAACCAAGCAGAAACAAAGAGAACTAGACTAGGAATCAACAAAATCAGGAGCTGGTTATTTGAGAAAAAAAAAGAAAAAAAAGTAGTTAAACCTTATCAAGACTAACTAAAGGGTACAGAGACAGTACCTGAATCAAGAAAATTAGGAATTTATAGGAAGAAAAGAAACTGAAGAAGATTTTATAATTTTATAATTTTTAAATTTTATAATTTTATAATTTTAAAAAGTTATAGAATCAAAAAATTTGGAAAATATAGATGAAATAGATGATTTTCTATTCAGACACTAGATACCAAATTTAAATCAGGATCAGCTAAACCAACTTAATTGTCACAAACCCACTGAAGAAATATAATCAGAAATAAAAGAAATATAAGCATAAATGTTCTTTAAAAAAACTGGTGTTTTAGTGCAGAATACATTCAAATAACAATGTACTAACAATGTTTTTCAAATGATTCCATAAAATAGAAACAAAATGAACAATACCTTATTATTCAGTGATACACTAATCCACACAAAAAAAAACAAAAAAGAAAAAGAGAAAATGTTCTCCATCCCCTCAGAGATGCATGCCAATCAAGAGATCTCACACACCTGAGAGCAGAGATAAGACCACAACTTCAGCTTCATGGTACCCACATGGAGTACTAAGGACACAGAGAACCAGGAGCAGTCTCAGACAAGATCTTTTCATTTTTCACCTGTAGCCTAAGACCACCCAAGATTTCAGCTACCATGACCCATATCCAGTAGGAGAGAGAGGTGGTCTCTCAGAAAGGCCAAAGGTCCGGAAATCTTAGTGGAGATCACCATTTCTCCTCACATTCCTGGTCCAAGAGGATTCCCTGCTGGAGACCTCTAGACACAGGGAGCAAAGAGTTTTCTGGGCCAGATTTTTCTCACTGACTCCTACTCCTGAAGCTGACCTTATGACTAAACTCCCAGTACCCAATCTGCTGGATTTAAGCCAACCTCTCAGAATGCTGACACACATGCTCATAGGAGGTTCAAGCCAGTGTTAGAGACAGCAAGAACAGATAACACCAAAGAGGAACAGATGAAAAGACACATGCTCATGAACCTGGGCAACAGAAACCAAGGTTATTGGCATTTTAACAGGCCAGTTTTCCAACCAAAGAAAACACTGCATAGAGCAACAAACCATAAAACCAAGATTTGGATTTAAAATCACATTTCATGATGATGATAGAGGACTTTAAGAAGTTCATTTATAACTCCCTTAAAGAAATACATAACAACACATTTAAACAAGTAGAAGTCGTCAAAAGACAAACACAAAATACTCTTTAAGAATTCCAGGAAAATACAATAAAGCAGGTAAAGGAATGGAGCAAATCCATCCAGGATCTAAAAATGAAAATAAAATCATTAAAGAAATCATTAAGGTTAACAATGTTAGAAAAAGAAATCCTAGGAAAGAGATCAGAGGTCATAGATGCAAGCATCATAAACAAAATACAAGAAACAGAAGATGGACTCCCAGGTTCAAGGCATGTCATAGAAAACAGTACACAACTGTCAAAGAAATTATATAACAAAGCAAGTAAAGCTCCTAACCTAAACATCCTAGGATGTTTATCCTAGAAATCCAGGACACATGAGGTCCTACTATAAAACCCTTTACTCAACAAGACTGAAAACTGTAGATGAAATGGACAATTCTCTATAAAGTTCTCATGTACCAAAATTGATCATGATCAGAAAATCCACCTAAACTATCCCAGAACTCCTAAAAAAGAGAAGCTTATTAAAAATCTCCAAACAGAAAAATGGTCCAGGACCAGATGAGTTTAGTTGAGAATTCTATCAGACCTTCATAGAAGACCTCATACCAATACTCTTCAAATTATTCCATGGAATAGAAACAGAAAAAGCAGTACCCAATTCCATCTATGAAGCCACAATTATGCTTACACTTAAACTACAGAAAGACCCAACAAAGGAGAACTTCACACCAATTTCACTTATGAATATCAACGCAGAAATGTCAATAAAATTCTCTAAAATGTAATACAAGAACCCTGAGATTCCAACTATTACCATGCAGAATGGCTAAGACAAAAACCCAGGTAACAACATATTTTAATGAGGATGTTGAGAAAGAGGAAACATCCTCCATTTTTGGGGGGATTGTAAGGTGGTAGAACCACTCTAGAAATTATTTTGAAGGTTCCTCAGAAAATTGGACATAGTACTGCCTGAAAACTGAGCTATAGCACTTCTATACATATACCCAAATGTTGATGAAACATATAACACAGACATATGCTGCAGTATGTTCATAGCAGTCTTATTTACAATACCTGGAATCTGGGAAAAAAAAACAAACAGATGTCCATCAAAAGAGGATTGAATACCAAAAATGTTGTACATCAACACTTAGCTATTAAAAATAATGAAATCATCAAATTCATAGGCAAAACTATGGAACTATAAAATAACATACATGTTGTGTGATGTAAACCAGTCCAAAAAGCAGGACAAACAAACAAACACCATATGGAATGCACTCACCAATAACTTAATATTAGCAAAAAACTCAGATTACTCAAGACACAATCCGCACACCACATCCTTCAAGAAGAAGGATGATTAAAATTTGAATGCTTCAGTCCTTCTGAGACGTAGGAAAAATATTTATAAGAGTAGATATGAAGACAAAGATTTGAGTGGAGTCAGAAGGAATGTTGATTCAGAGACTACCCCCTAAGGGATCCAGCTCATTTAGATACAGCCACTAAGCACAAACAATAGTGCTGATTCCAATAAAAGCATGCAGATAGAAATCTGATTTGATTCCTGATAGTCTCTGGCAGATCATGACAAATACAAAGGCAAATCACAGCCAACCATTGAATAGAGAATGGAGTTCTCTTGGAGGAGGAGTTAGAGAAAAGAATGAATGAGCTGAAGGTGCTTGAAGCCACATAAGAGCAACAATTCCAATGAACCAGAGCTCTCTTAAAGTAAACCACAGTCAAAAGAGTGCCCATGTACAGACCGATGGCTCCAGTGTTATATGTAGAAGATGATGGCCTTGTAGGTCACCAATGGGAAGAGAAGTCCTTGATGCTGCCAAGGCTAGACCACTGTGTCAAAAATGTCATGGGAGGAAGGTGGAATGGCATTAAGTAGGGGGAAAGGGATAAAATTAAAACTAAAATAGATAGATAGATAGATAGATAGATAGATAGATAGATAGATAGATAGAGATAGACAGACAGATAGACAGACAGACAGATAGATAGATGATAGACAGACAGACAGACAGACAGATAGATAGATAGATAGATAAATAGAACTGATAAAAAAATTGTCAGACCAATTCTATTATGAATATTTATGCAAAGATACTTTCTACAATTTTCACAAACAGAATGTAAGAAAACCTCAAACTGATCATTCACCATGATCACTTAGACTTTACTCCAGGTATACAGGGTTTGTTTAATATATTAAAATTCACCAAGCAAGTCTGACATATAAACAATACAAAAGGGAAAAAACACACAGTCTTCCAATTAGATATTGAAAAAACCATTTGAAAAATTCAATAGTTCTTCTTGTTAAATATTTTGGAAAAATTAGTAAGTGAAGGACCATACCCAGACATAATAAAAGCAATATACAACCATTAGCCAAGATCAAACTAAATGGAGAGAAATTTGAAGCAATCCTACTAATATCAGGGACTAGACCAGGCTACTCACTCAATTTATCTTTACTCAATAAAGCCCTTGACATTTTAGCTATACTAGTCACAAAACAAAATTATGTCAAATGGATAATATTTAAAAGGAATAGGAAAAGATATCACTATTTGAAGACGATTTGAGGGTACACAATGATGACCCTAAAAAGTCTGCCTAAATACTCATATACATGAAAAGAATATCAGCAAAATGTCTGAATATAAAGTTAACTCGAATAAGTCAGTTGCCTTCCCCTACCATAATTATACAGGGACTGAGAAAGAAATTATGGTGATGATGATCTTTCAAAATAGTCAAAAATAATATATGTAGGAATGAATTGCACCAAGCATGTGAAAGTTCTGGCCGTCAAGAATGAATAGATTAACCAAGTTTGTCAAAGGTCTGAATGACAAGAACTTGAAATTTCAGAAGAAAAAATTGTAGGCGACCTCAGAATATGAAAAATCTCCCATTCTTATTCATCAACAGGATTTACTTTATGAAAAAACGCTCATGATATTAAAAGCAATACCCAGATTATATTCTTAATTCTTCACAGAGATTGAAGGTAACAATTGTCAAATTGAACTCAAATAACCAAAATACAGGATAGCTTAAACTATCTCAACAATAAGACAGCTTCTGGAGGAATTCCTGACCTCAAGCACCAGTGATTAAAAAAATAAGATATTTGAAATACAATATACAGGAAGATCAATGGAATAGTATTGGAAGCATAGAATTAAATCTAGATTGAAGATCTTTACCTAGAAGCAAAAGGAAAATTAAAAATAATAAAATTAGTCTCTCTGCTCCCAAACCCCGTGGGGGAGAGACCTCACCACCTGATCAGGTGGGCACTCCTGAGGCTGCAGAGCAGAGGAGACCATCAACACTGCCCACCCCTGCCCACATCCCTGGCCCAAGAGGCAACTGTATAAGGCCTCTGGGTTCCCGTAGGGGAGGGCCCAGGAGCGGCAGGATCCCTGCGCCTGAGACACCATCGGAACCTGAAGGAAACAGACCGGATAAACAGTTCTCTGCACCCAAATCCCATGGGAGGGAGAGCTAAACCTTCAGAGAGGCGGACACGCCTGGGAAACAAGAAGAGACTGCACTCTGTGCACATCCAGACACCAGAGGAAGGCACCAAACGCCATCTGGAACCCTGGTGCACGGAGGCTCCCAGAAAGAGCGGCGCAGATCTTCCCGGTTGCTGCCGCCGCGGAGAGGACTTAGGCAGTACCCCACGAGCAAACTTGAGCCTTGGAACCACAGGTAGGACCAACTTTTCCCCTGCAAGAAACCTGCCTGGTGAACTCAAGACACAGGCCCACAGGAACAGCTGAAGACCTGTAGAGAGGAAAAACTACACGCCCGAAAGCAGAACACTCTGTCCCCATAACTGGCTGAAAGAAAACAGGAAAACAGGTCTACAGCACTACTGACACACAGGCTTATAGGACAGTCTAGCCACTGTCAGAAATAGCAGAACAAAGTAACACTAGAGATAATCTGATGGCGAGAGGCAAGCGCAGGAACCCAAGCAACAGAAACCAAGACTACATGGCATCATCGGAGCCCAATTCTCCCACCAAAGCAAACACGGAATATCCAAACACACCAGAAAAGCAAGATCTAGTTTCAAAATCATATTTGATAATGATGCTGGAGGACTTCAAGAAAGACATAACGAACTCCCTTAGAGAACAAGTAGAAGCCTACAGAGAGGAATCGCAAAAATCCCTGAAAGTATTCCAGGAAAACACAATCAAACAGTTGAAGGAATTAAAAATGGAAATAGAAGCAATCAAGAAAGAACACATGGAAATAACCCTGGACATAGAAAATCAAAAGAAAAGACAAGGAGCTGTAGATACAAGCTTCACCAACAGAATACAAGAGATGGAAGAGAGAATCTCGGGAGCAGAAGATTCCATAGAAATCATTGACTCAACTGTCAAAGATAATGTAAAGCGGAAAAAGCTACTGGTCCAAAACATACAGGAAATCCAGGACTCAATGAGAAGATCAAACCTAAGGATAATAGGTATAGAAGAGAGTGAAGACTCCCAGCTCAAAGGACCAGTAAATATCTTCAACAAAATCATAGAAGAAAACTTCCCTAACCTAAAAAAAGAGATACCCATAGGCATACAAGAAGCCTACAGAACTCCAAATAGATTGGACCAGAAAAGAAACACCTCCCGTCACATAATAGTCAAAACACCAAACGCACAAAATAAAGAAAGAATATTAAAAGCAGTAAGGGAAAAAGGTCAAGTAACATATAAAGGCAGACCTATCAGAATCACACCAGACTTTTCACCAGAAACTATGAAGGCCAGAAGATCCTGGACAGATGTCATACAGACCCTAAGAGAACACAAATGCCAGCCCAGGTTACTGTATCCTGCAAAACTCTCAATTAACATAGATGGAGAAACCAAGATATTCCATGACAAAACCAAATTTGCACAATATCTTTCTACAAATCCAGCACTACAAAGGATAATAAAGGGTAAAGCCCAACATAAGGAGGCAAGCTATACCCTAGAAGAAGCAAGAAACTAATCGTCTTGGCAACAAAACAAAGAGAATGAAAGCACACAAACATAACCTCACATCCAAATATGAATATAACAGGAAGCAATAATCACTATTCCTTAATATCTCTCAACATCAATGGCCTCAACTCCCCAATAAAAAGACATAGATTAACAAACTGGATACGCAATGAGGACCCTGCATTCTGCTGCCTACAGGAAACACACCTCAGAGACAAAGACAGACACTACCTCAGAGTGAAAGGCTGGAAAACAACTTTCCAAGCAAATGGTCAGAAGAAGCAAGCTGGAGTAGCCATTCTAATATCAAATAAAATCAATTTTCAATTAAAAGTCATCAAAAAAGATAAGGAAGGACACTTCATATTCATCAAAGGAAAAATCCACCAAGATGAACTCTCAATCCTCATCTTCGATTGGTTTATATACAAGTGTGCAATTTCTAGGCTTGAAAGTAAAATGATGCTATCTGGTGCTGGATAGAGGAGCCTTATTTTTTATTATGGCAGCTTGCTATTTTTGTAACATGGTGATTTGGTTGAACACAATAAAGTACAGTAGTAACTGATCTCCCCTCTTCCTGGATGAGTGAGGAGATGATTAAATGTTGATGTCAGCATCCATGAGCATATTCAGATGAGCTTCTGCTTCTATTGAAAAGGATGCTGTGTTTGATTGTGGTCCGAAGCTTTGAAGCACTACTTGGCATCTCCTTCCTTGGAGGTCTCACTGTTTAAACATAACAGATTTGATAGCTTGTTGGTAAGGTGAGGTCCAGCTTGTCTCCACTAGCTCATCTTCATGTGAATCCGGTGGTTATACGGTTTTGTTCTAGGGATATTTCATTTTTTTAATAACGGTTTTAGCTGAATAAAGGATTCATGGAGAGAATGAATCCTTAGAACTGTGCCACTAGTGAAAGGAAATCCTGTCTAGAGTATGTTTCTTTACAAAGCTGTGTCACACCATCCTTTGGGCCCTCTGCTGGAAAAGTAGAATCAAGTCTCAAATAATGCCTTTTAAATTGTATCCTCTAGTATTATAGATGTAGGACAGTACTGTATCATACCTCTGTGGATGTAAAATAGCTTGTACCTGCTTTATGATACGTAGTAGTGACCGTGCTTTATCAGAGCTGTTTTTAATGATGTTGCTCAGAATGTTTTCTTTCCAGATGATGATTGAGAAGCTAATTTTAAAAAAAATGGTGCCAGGTACCACAAGAGTAACAGAACTGTGCTGTTTTCTCGGGTTTTGTTTTTTTACTTTTTTTTTTAATGGAGTATGCTGGATGTCTCTACAGTTTTGTTCAGATGACTGCAGAACCTGGAAAAGCTGTTGCTCCTGTTGATGCATAACACTGCTATTATTGGTCTTTTTATATAAATATAAATATATATATACAGATATATAATTTCAATTTTTTGAAACTTTACCTGTGCTGTCAACTTTGGAAAAAAGTATCCCCGTTTACTGTGTTGAGTTGGCACTGTACAGAAATTAACAGCCATATTGGTCTAGAAATGTTGAACTTAAGTTTTTTCCATTTGTACAGGGGTAACACACTGTATTAAATATGTAAGGTCTTATATACGTGGGTTTGATTACAAAAACTAATAAAGTATTCTCTAAATTAAAAAAAAAGAAATCAATGAAAAAAATATTTTTGTAGGTTTAAATATTTTTTCATTTTTATTTATACTGTGGCATATATAGTAGATCACAGAATTCTGAGAAACAATATATTAACTTTTTCAAGAACTAGTTTAGCAATTCAGCCAACACACATTGATATTAAAGTGCACATGTTAAATATGTATAATGAATAATGAGAAAACATTGGAATAATTATTTGTTAAACTATTTAGACAAATTATCTGTATATTTATATCATGTTTCAATATTTTAATTCTGTTCAAAGTTTTCCCATAGAAACTGCTATTTACATTGTATGTTCTTTTTTTCTTTTTTACTACCTATAAATCACTTTATTTTTTTATCTTTAAAAAAATAATAATAATAAAATTAAATATAATAAAACATTCAGCTGAAAAGAGCCTATAGGTTGAAGTGGTGATCCTTATAGAGTAGAATGAAAATTAATCCATCTTTACAATCTTGTGAAATGCTTTGAAGTCAATCTGACTTCAAAGTAAAATCATATACACTGAATCTAATAGAAGATAAAGTGGGAAAGAGCTTTAAACATATCAGTGTGGGCAACTTTCTTTAGGTTTTAAGATATATTACAGGAAAATATGATATCTAAACCAGTAAACGTTCTGTAAGTTAAGGGCACTATCAATATGAAAATCCATCAACGTACCATCTGGAAAAATATCTTTACCAATTCTACATCCAATGGAGGGCTAATATCCAATGAATAACAACAATCCAAGTAGGCATATTACAGAGAAGAAAATACCTATTTAAAAATGGAGTATAGACATGGACTGACCCTGGACTCTGACCTCATAGGTAGCAATGAATATCCTAGTAAGAGCACCAGTGGAAGGGGAAGCCCTGGGTCCTGCTAAGACTGAACCCCCAGTGAACTAGGTTGTTGGGGGGAGGGCGGCAAGAGGGGGAGGATGGGGAGGGAAATACCCATAAAGAAGGGGACGGGGGAGGGGGATGTTTGCCTGGAAACCGGGAAAGGGAATAACACTCGAAATGTATATAAGAAATACTCAAATTAATAAAAAAAAGATTTTAATAAAGTTTGGTCGCAGTAAGGAAAAAAAAGTAAAAAGAAAAATACCAAAATTGTTATTCTTATTCCAAAGCACATGGCAAGCTTAGATAGGCAATTCACCTCTTTTAATATTGCAGATCTTAGAGCATGCTTGTGATAATCTACATAGTTTATCTCTTTTGTATGAAATAAAAAGTTTACTATAATGCAACTCTATTACAGAGCAATCTTCTCATGCAAATACCTGTGTTAATGACAATCATATGTCTCTAAGAAATAGTAAAGACCTAGTTTTTCTTTTAAAAAAAGAATGAAAGAAAGAAATCCAATAAAACATAGTAAGTTTCAAATCAAACTAACAAAAAAACCCTCAATTTGTTTTCACATTACTCTTTGGTCAAACACTCATTTAAATATCATTTCTTTTTCACTGTAACCTTCCTTCCTCTCCTGTCATTTTTATGTAGGTACATGTATTTGTAGGTATATATGGTACAGATTATGGATCTATTCAAGAAACGTATGACATTAATATTATTACAACATTTTCTTGAGAAACAAAGTGGCAAGATTTATGTGATTTTTTTCTCTTTTTGTGGTATGCAATTTTGATAATTTTCATTGTATATACTAGGTTAGCCTTACCTCATAATATAGCTCAGATTACTGAAGGTAATGAGCCTCAGCTTTCTGAATGTTGGAATTAAAAGCATGATTCACCAACAAAAAAAATGGAGTATAGAGATAAAGAATTTTCAAGTGACAAATCATGAATGACTGAAATGAACCATAAGCAGCAGGGAGGATCATATGTTGTGACCTTACACTAGTCAAATGACTATGACAAAAAGTCCCAGGTGACAGCATATTTTGGCAAGGATGTGGAGAAAGAGGATATCTCTTCCATTAGTGTTGGAATTACAAGATGCTACAACCTGGCTGGATATCATTATGGAAGTTCCTTAGAAAATTTGACATAGAACTAATTGAAAACCCAGCTATACCATTCCTGGGCAAATAGACAAATGATGCTCCAACATTTCACAAAAGAAACATGCTCCACTATGATCAGCATGGATTTATTTATCATATCCAGAACTTGGATTCAGGTCAAAAATCTATCAAGAGAGGAATGGTTATGTGGAATGTAATAAATTTCATAGCAGAGTAATATTCTGCTATACAAACCAATGTCTTTATGAAATACTTAGGCAAAAAGATGGATATGAAAAATGTCAACATGAGTGAAGTTCCCAAATCACAATAGAACACTCATGGTATGCAAACCTTAGTAAGATGATATTAGCCCAAAATCTCAGAATTCCCATGACACAAATCATACACTATGTGAATTTCAAGAAGCAGATAAAAGAGTAATTGTTTCATTTTTACTTTGATGGGGGAACAATATGGGTAAAGAGAAATAGGAATTTGGGAGGGGAAGAGGAGGGGGAAAATTTGGAAGAGGATCATGTTTGGGAGGGCACTTAGAAGAATTGTGAGACCGTAAATTGAGGGATTTTTCTTGCATATTGGTGTGGAAAACTGGATATGATTATCTGAGATTCCAGGAAAGCCATACTCAACAAAGGGAAAAGATAACCTCTAGATAACAAAGCCAGATGATAGGTATAGCACATTGTTGAAGAATGGGTCCACTCATTCATCTCAAAGAATATTAACCCAGAATTTCTCCTGTCTAAAGAAACATAGACACAAAGAGTGGAGTAGAGACTGAAGTAATGATTATCCAGAGGCAATGCAACCTATGAATCAATCCCTTCCAGAGAAATCAAACCCAGACACTCTTGCCAATCACAAGAAGTGCTTGCTGAGAGGATTCTTGTACAATTGTTCACTGGAAGCCTACCCAATACAAATGTGGAACTTATCAACCAATCTTCATCCTGTGCATGGTACCCCATTGCAGGTCAAACACTGACAGAACATAAGGGGTTTGCAATCCCATAGGATGAACAATATCAAATTACAAGATCCCGTAAAGGTGTTAAACTACCAACCAAAGAGTGCACATAGAGATAGCAATGGCAAATGATACACGTGTGGCCAAGGACTACTTTATATGGCTTCAGTGGGAGGGCAGGCTCTTGGTCCTAAGGAGGCTCAGTGCCCCAGTATGGAAGATGATATGGCAGTAAGGAAGGATAGTATTTGCGAGGTGGCACCCTCATAGAAGCAGGAGGGAGCAGAAATGCTTTGGGGGTTTACAGAGGGGCAATATGGAAGGTAGAAATTTTTGAAATGTCAATAAAATAAACAATTCAAAAATAATTGTAGAATTAAAAGGTCCTGTGTTTTGTTGCTGTTGACGATCCTGTCTAAAAAAATTTTTAATAACTTCCTGTGTTTCTTTGAAGCTAAATGATTGTTTAAATAGGACACTTCATTTTCACTAATATTGGTAATAGATCTATTGAGAAAAACGTATTTCTTTTTTATTTTAATTTTATTCAAGTTTTCATACATATTTCATTTTTCTGCTCTTCCTTTCCATAGTTACTATGATTAGATATTTCTTATTGTCTCATTTTCTTTCTACTATTAATAGACCTAGCATTGGATTTTTTCTAGATTACCACCTAAATATTTATACCAATTTCTTGAGATATACCAATTCCCATATATCTGAAATAATATTTTGCTAAATATTCAAACTGGCTGCACAAGTTTGCAAACCCATCAGCCAGAAAAAGTATTCCTCTTGATCCACATTCAAACAAGAATACACTGTTGCCAGTAGTATTGTTCTTTCCCAACTTGACAGAAGAATAAATCTGCCCAAAGGGAGCTTTAAATTGCATTTCCTATTTAGAAAAGTTAAGCATTTAAACGCTTCTCATTCATTTTTAAATTATTTTGTTGTGAATTACTCTGTACAGCATTGAACCTCGTTTAAAATTGAGTTATAAACTGGCGGATCTCTGCCCGCAGCAGCTCTCTGCTCCCAAACCCTGTGGGAGAAAGACCTCACCACCTGGTCAGGTGGGCACTCCTGAGGCTGCAGAGTGGAAAAGACCACCAACACTGTCCACCCCTTCTCACATCCCTGGCACAAGAGGAAATTGTATATGGCCTCTGGGTTCCCGTAGAGGAGGGTCCAGGAGCAGCAGGACCACTGCGTCTGAGACACCGCCGGAACCTGAAGGAAACAGACCGAATAAACAGTTCTCTGCACCCAAATCCCATGGGAGGGAAAGCTAAACCTTCAGAGAGGCAGACACGCCTGGGAAACCAGAAGAGACTGCACTCTGCACACATCTCTGACGCCAGAGGAAAACACCAAATGCCATCTGGAACCATGGTGCACTGAAGCTCCCAGAAACGTCGGCGCAGATCTTCCTGGTTGCTGCCGCCACAGAGAGCTCATACACAGCACCCCACGAGTAAACTTGAGCCTTGGGACCACAGGTAAGACCAACTTTTCTGCTGCAAGTGACCTGCCTGGTGAACTCAAGACACAGGCCCACAGGAACAGCTGAAGACCTGTAGATAGGAAAATCTACACGCCCGAAAGCAGAACAATCTGTCCCCATAACTGGCTGACAGAAAACAGGAAAACAGGTCTACAGCACTCCTGAAACACAGGCTTATAGGACAGTCTAGCCACTGTCAGAAATAGCAGAACAAAGTAACACTAGAGATAATCTGATGGCAAGAGGTAAGCACAGGAATCCAAGCAACAGAAACCAAGACTACATGGCATCATCGGAGCCCAATTCTCCCACCAAAGCAAACACGGAATATCCAAACACACGAGAAAAGCAAGATCTAGTTTTAAAATCATATTTGATCATGATGCTGGAGGACTTCAAGAAAGATGTAAAGAACTCCCTTAGAGAACATGGAGAAGCCTACAGGGAGGACTCGCAAATATCCGTGAAAGAATTCCAGGAAAAAATGAATAAACAAGTAGAAGCCCAAAGAGAGGGGTCACAAAAATCCCTGAAAGAATTCAAGGAAAACACAATCAAAAGGTTGAAGGAATTAAAAATGGAAATAGAAGCAATCAAGAAAGAACACATGGAAAAACCCTGGATATAGAAAACCAAAAGAAGAGACAAGGAGCTGTAGATATGAGCTTCATCAACAGAATACAAGAGATGGAAGAGAGAATCTCAGGAGCAGAATATTCCATAGAAATCATTGACTCAACTGTCAAAGATAATGTAAAGCGGAAAAAGCTACTGGTCCAAAACATACAGGAAATCCAGGACTCAATGAGAAGATCAAACTTAAGGATAATAGGTATAGAGTGAAGACTCCCAGCTCAAAGGACCAGTAAATATCTTCAACAAAATCATAGAAGAAAACTTCCCTTACCTAAAAAAAGAGATACCCAGAGGCAATACAAGAAATCTACAGAACTCCAAATAGATTGGACCAGAAAAGAAACACCTTCTGACACATAATAGTCAAAACACCAAACGCACAAAATAAAGAAAGAATATTAAAAGCAGTAAGGGAAAAAGGTCAAGTAACATATAAAGGCAGACCTATCAGAATCACACCAGACTTTTCGCCAGAAACTATGAAAGCCAGAAGATCCTGGACAGATGTCATACAGACCCTAAGAGAACACAAATGCCAGCCCAGGTTACTGTATCCTGCAAAACTCTCAATTAACATAGATGGAGAAACCAAGATATTCCCGGACAAAACCAAATTTACACAATATCTTTCTACAAATCCAGCACTACAAAGGATAATAAATGGTAAAGCCCAACATAAGGAGGCAAGCTATACCCTAGAAGAAGCAAGAAACTAATCGCCTTGGGAACAAAACAAAGAGAAGAAAAGCACACAAACATGACCTCATATCCAAATATGAATATACCAGGAAGCAATAATCACTATTCCTTAATATCTCTCAACATCAATGGCCTCAACTCCCCAATAAAAGGATAGATTAACAAATTATAGATATGCAACGAGGACCCTGCATTCTGCTGCCTACAGGAAACACACCTCAGAGACAAAGACAGACACTACCTCAGAGTGAAAGGCTGGAAAACAACTTTCCAAGCAAATGGTTGGAAGAAGCAAGCTGGAGTGGCCATTCTAATATCAAATAAAATCAACTTTCAACTAAAATTCATCAAAAAAGTTAAGAAAGGACACTTCATATTCATCAAAGGAAAAGTCCACCAAGATAAACTCTCAATCCTAAATATCTATGCCCCAAATACAAGGGCACCTACATACGTAAAAGAAACCTTACTAAAGCTCAAAACACACATTGCACCTCACACAATAATAGTAGGATATTTCAACATCCCCACTCTCCTCAATGGACAGATCATGAAAACAGAAATTAAACAAAGACGTAGACAGACTAAGAGAAGTCATGAGCCAAATGGACTTAACAGACATTTACAGAACATTCTACCCTAAAGCAAAAGGGTACACCTTCTTCTCAGCTCCTCATGGTACTTTCTCCAAAATTGACCATATAATTCGTCAAAAAATGGGCCTCAAAAGGTACAGAAAGATAGAAATAATCCCATGCGTGCTATCAGACCACCACACCCCAAAACTGGTCTTCAATAATAATAAGAGAAGAATGCCCACATATACGTGGAAATTGAACAATGCTCTACTCAATGATAACCTGGTCAAGGAAGAAATAAAGAAATTAAAATTTTTAGAATGTAATGAAAATGAAGGTACAACATACCCAAACTTATGGGACACAATGAAAGCTGTGCTAAGAGGAAAACTCATAGCACTGAGTGCCTGCAGAAAGAAACAGGAAAGAGCATATGTCTCCAGCTTGACAGCACACATAAAAGCTCTAGAACAAAAAGAAGCAAATACACCCAGGAGGAGTACAAGGCAGGAAATAATCAAACTCAGAACTGAAATCAACCAAGTAGAAACAAAAAGGACCATAGAAAGAATCAACAGAACCAAAAGTTGGTTCTTTGAGAAAATCAACAAGATAGATAAACCCTTAGCCAGACTAACGAGAGGACACAGAGAGTGCGTCCAAATTAACGAAATCAGAAATGAAAAGGGAGACATAACAACAGATTCGGAGGAAATTCAAAAAATCATCAGATCTTACTATAAAAACCTATATTCAACAAAACTTGAAAATCTTCAGGAAATGGACAATTTCCTAGACAGATACCAGGTACCGAAGTTAAATCAGGAACAGATAAACCAGTTAAACAACCCCATAACTCCTAAGGAAATAGCAGCAATCATTAAAGGTCTCCCAACCAAAAAGAGCCCAGGTCCAACGGGTTAAGTGCAGAAATCTATCAAACCTTCATAGAAGACCTCATACCAATATTATCCAAACTATTCCACAAAATTGAAACAGATGGAGCACTACCAAATTCCTTCTATGAAGCCACAATTACTCTTATACGTAAACCACACAAAGACACAACAAAGAAAGACAACTTCAGACCAAATTCCCTTATGAATATCGACACAAAAATACTCAAGAAAATCCTGGCAAACCGAATCCAAGAGCACATCAAAACAATCATCCACCATGATCAAGTAGGCTTCATCCCAGGCATGCAGGGATGGTTTAATATACGGAAAACCATCAACGTGATCCATTATATAAACAAACTGAAAGAACAGAACCACATGATCATTTCATTAGATGCTGAGAAAGCATTTGACAAAATTCAACACCCCTTCATGATAAAAGTCCTGGAAAGAATAGGAATTCAAGGCCCATACCTAAACATAGTAAAAGCCATATACAGCAAACCAGTTGCTAACATTAAACTAAATAGAGAGAAACTTGAAGCAATCCCACTAAAATCAGGGACTAGACAAGGCTGCCCACTCTCTCCCTACTTATTCAATATAGTTCTTGAAGTTCTAGCCAGAGCAATCAGACAACAAAAGGAGGTCAAGGGGATACAGATCGGAAAAGAAGAAGTCAAAATATCACTCTTTGTAGATGATATGATACTATATTTAAGTGATCCCAAAAGTTCCACCAGAGAACTACCATAAACAACTTTAGCAAAGTGGCTGGGTATAAAATTAACTCAAATAAATCAGTAGCCTTCCTCTACACAAAAGAGAAACAAGCCGAGAAAGAAATTAGGCAAACGACACCCTTCATAATAGACCCAAATAATATAAAGTACCTCGGTGTGACTTTAACCAAGCAAGTAAAAGATTTGTACAATAAGAACTTCAAGACTCTGAAGAAAGAAATTGAAGAAGACCTCGGAAGATGGAAAGATCTCCCATGCTCATGGATTGGCAGGATTAATATAGTAAAAATGGCCATTTTACCAAAAGCGATCTACAGATTCAATGCAATCCCCATCAAAATACCAATCCCATTCTTCAAAGAGTTAGACAGAATAGTTTGCAAATTCATCTGGAAAAACAAAAAACCCAGATTAGCTAAAACTGTCCTCAACAATAAAAGGACTTCAGGGGGAATCACTATCCCTGAACTCAAGCACAGAGCAATAGTGATAAAAACTGCATGGTATTGGTACAGAGACAGACAGATAGACCAATGGAACAGAATTGAAGACCCAGAAATGAGCCCACACACCTATGGGCACTTGATTTTTGACAAAGGAGCCAAAACCATCAAATGGAAAAGAGACACCATTTTCAGCAAATGGTGCTGGTTCAACTGGAGGTCAACATGTAGAAGAATGCAGATCGATCCATGCTTATCACCCTGTACAAAGCTTAAGTCCAAGTGGATCAAGGACCTCCACATCAAACCAGATACACTCAAACTAATAGAAGAAAAACTAGGGAAGCATCTGGAACACATGGGCACTGGAAAAAATTTCCTGTACAAAAACACCAATGGCTTATGCTCTAAGATCAAGAATCGACAAATGGGATCTCATAAAACTGCAAAGCTTCTGTAAGGCAAAGGACACTGTGGTTAGGACAAAACGGCAACCAACAGATTGGGAAAAGATCTTTACCAATCCTACAACAGATAGAGGCCTTATATCCGAAATATACAAAGAACTCAAGAAGTTAGACCGCAGGGAGACAAATAACCCTATTAAAAATTGGAGTTCAGAGTTACACAAAGAATTCACAGCTGAGGAATGCCGAATGGCTGAGAAACACCTAAAGAAATGTTCAACATCTTTAGTCATAAGGGAAATGCAAATCAAAACAACCCTGAGATTTCACCTCACACCTGTGAGAATGGCTAAGATCAAAAACTCAGGTGACAGAAGATGATGGCGAGGATGTGGAGAAAGAGGAACACTCCTCCATTGTTGGCGGGATTGCAGACTGCTGGTACAACCATTCTGGAAATCAGTCTGGAGGTTCCTCAGAAAATTGGACATTGAACTGTGTCGCGCGCCCAATGTCCCACCAGCAAGAACGACGCGCGGCAACAGGATTCTTCTGCGAGCAAGCCTTTACTGTGTTACAGCTCTTCTTAGTGTTACAGCTCTTCTTAGTGTTACAGCTCTTCTGAACAGGGACTCCAGGCAGCAAAGTCGCTCGACTTATATACACAACAGTATGCTAATTACCTCTCAGGGATTGGTGGGGCATGGATCACCCCTTTACTTGTCCTCCAGGGATTGGCGGAGAATGAATCACCCCATTAGCATATTAACGGTCAACTGACACCTGGTGCAAAAACTGCACATGTGCAGTACCGTTGTTTACCACTGGAGGGCGACCTATATCTCATTATCGTATGGCCGCCCTAGCAAGGGGACAAGCCTGCACATGCGCAGTAAGTTGTCGACATCCAGACAAGGCTGAATGTCGGCGCCATCTTTGTTTTGCTGTGCCACTCTCTACAGAACTGCCTGAGGATCCAGCAATACCTCTCTTGGGCATATACCCAAAAGATGCCCCAACATATAAAAAAGACACGTGCTCCACTATGTTCATAGCAGCCTTATTTATAATAGCCAGAAGCTGGAAAGAGCCCAGATGCCCTTCAACAGAGGAATGGATACAGAAAAGGTGGTACATCTACACAATGGAATATTCCTCAGCTATCAAAAACAATGACTTTATGAAATTCGTTAGCAAATGGTTGGAACTGGAAAATATCATCCTGAGTGAGGTAACCCAATCACAGAAAAACACACATGGTATGCACTCATTGATAAGTGGCTATTAGCCCAAATGATTGAATTACCCTAGATGCCTAGAACCAATGAAACTCAAGATGGATGATCAAAATGTGAATGCTTCACTCCTTCTTTAAAAGCGGAATAAGAATACCCTTGGCAGGAAATAGAGAGGCAAAGATTAAAACAGACACAGAAGGAACACCCATTCAGAGCCTGCCCCATATGTGGCCCATACATATACAGCCATCCAATTAGACAAGATGGATGAAACAAAGAAGTGCAGGCCGACAGGAGCCGGATGTAGATTGCTCCTGAGAGACACAGCCAGAATACAGCAAATACAGAGCCGAATGCCAGCAGCAAACCACTGAACTGAGAATAGGACCCCCGTTGAAGGAATCAGAGAAAGAACTGGAAGAGCTTGAAGGGGCTCAGGACCCCGTATGTACAACCAGAGCTTCCAGGGACTAAGCCACTACCTGGACTCTGACCTCATAGGTAGCAATGAGTATCCTTGTAAGAGCACCAGTGGAAGGGGAAGCCCTGGGTCCTGCTAAGATTGAACCCCCAGTGAACTAGATTGTTGGGGGGAGGGTGGCAATGGGGGGAGGATGGGAAGGGGAACACCCATAAAGAAGGGGAGGAGAGGGATTAGGGGGATGTTTGCCCGGAAACCGGGAAAAGGAGTAACACTCGAAATGTATATAAGAGATATTCAAGTTAATAAAATAAATAAATAAATAAATAAATAAATAAATAAATAAATAAATAAATAAAATTGATTTATATGGCTCTTTGTTCTCTGGTTTCTTAGATGATTGATAGATAGATAGATAGATAGATAGATAGATAGATAGATAGATAGATAGATAGATAGAAGATACATAGATACATAGATACATAGATACATAGATACATAGATACATAGATACATAGATGCTGGGCATTTTGTACTAGTCCTCATAACTTGTATAGTTGCTAACTTAGAATATGGAAATGCCCTGAGGTCTGGTATATTTCTCACTGTTTGTCTTCCTCCAGTGGGGACACCAAATTCAGTCAAATTGTTGGTTGTGAGCGACTGCCTATACAATTGTGAGACTCTGGCATAAACTCTCAAGAGACAGCTAAACCATGCTCCTGTCATTCAGCACTGCTCAGCATCTGCAATAATGTTTAGGTTTGTTGTCTCTGTATATGATGAAATTGCAGGTCTCCAGTAAACGTGCACCTCTTGGTAGTCCCACAGTAACTGGGTTTGATGTCTGGAATTGGGATGGATCTATAGGGTGGCTGCCTCAGATCGACTTTTCCTTAATTTTCTGCTGCACACTATGTCTCTGTATTTCCTTTTATATTTTAAACCCCATTCTAAGAAGTACTGTAGTATTCACACTTTTGCATTTCTTCTGTCTTGAGCTTCATGATATCTGAAATTTTTATTTTGGATACTCTGAACTTTTGGGCCCGTATCCACTAATTAGCCAGTACAAATCATGTGTTGTATTTTCTGTTCGGGTTACCTTACTTGGGAGAATTTTTACTTCCATCCAATTAACTAAGAATTTCATGAAATCATATTTTTTTTTTTTTTTGGAGCTGAGGACTGATCCCAGGGCCTTGCACTTGCTAGGCAAGTGCTGTACCACTGAGCTAAATCCCCAACCCAAAATCATATTTTTTAATACCTGATTAGTTATACTTTGTAAAAATTGTACATTTGTACCAAAATTTCTGTATCCATTCCTCAGTTGAAGGACATCTGGTTTTTACACTCCTTCTGGCTATTGCGAATAAGACTTCTATTTACTTGGAGCATGTATCTTCCTATATTTTGGAGCATTGTAAGGTATATGCCCAGTTACACAGCTAGCAACTCAGACAATATTATGTCCAGGTTTCTGCAAGATTGCTAAACTGACTTCCAGAGCAAATTGCAATCCCACCCAAAATCAAGGCATCTTCCTGTTTCTACATATCCTTCACACCTGAGGTGTTTTGTCTTTTATTTTATTATTTTTCTCTTAGCTCTTCTAAGGATTGTTTTGATTTGCTTTTCCGTGATGACTAAGGATATTGAACAGCTCATTGGGTACTGTGCAGCATGTTGAACAGTTCATTAGGTTCAGTGCAGCCAGTTGATATTTCTTAGTTGAGAATTATTCTTAGCTCTCTACCCCATTTTTAATTAAGATTGTTGAATCTCAGGAATCTAAATTCTGGAGCTCTTTTTATATATTGGATATCAGTACTCGATCAGATGTATGGTTGATAAAGATTCTGCTTTTTCCCCAATATCTCAGTTGCCATTTAGTCGTATTGACAACATGATTGGCCTTACAGAAGGTTTGCATATTTTGCAGATTCCAATTGTTAATTTTTGACATTAGGGTGTATGCACTGATTTTCTGTTCAGGACATTTTCCCACGTGTCCATGGGGTTATTCTCTATTAGTTTCAGTGTATATGGTTTTATGTGGACGTTTTGGATCTACTTGGATTTTAGCTTTGTACCAGGTAATAAGAATGGAACAATTTGCATTTTCTACATGCTGATTGTCTGCTAAAAAGGCACGATGTGCTGAAAATGCTATATTTTTTCCCACTGGAGAGTTTTAGCTTCTGTGTCAAAATTCAAGTGATCATAGATGTGTGGGTTCATTTATGGGTATTCAATTCTATTCCATTGATCTACCTGCATGTCTTTGTACAAATATCATAAAGTATTTTTTTCAATATTACTTTGTAATACAGCCTGATGTCAGTGGTACTGATTCCTCCAGAAATTGTTTTATCATTTCAATAGTTTTATGCAATTTTGTTATTCCAAATAAATTTTCCATTTGCTCTTTAAAGTCTATGCAGAATAGAGTTGGAATTTTGAAGGTGATTGCCTTGAATTTGTAGATTGCTTTTGACAGTATGAACTTTTTTTTACCATATTAATCCTACCAAACCTTGCATATTGGAGCTCTTTCACTTTCTGAAATGTTTGATTACTGTCTTCAGAGACTTTTACTTTTGCCATTTTGATCTATCACTGGCTTGGTTAGACTCACACCAAGAAGTTCTATGTTATTTGTGACAATGGTAAAGGGTGACATTTCCCTAATTTATTTCTCAGCCTGTCTATCCTTTCAGTAAAGGGAGGCTACTGATGTGTTTCAGTTAATTTTATATCCAGCCAAATGCTGAAGTAGTTTATCAGCTGGAATAATTCTATAGTGGAATTTTTGAGGTAACTTAAATATACCATTTATCAGGTGCAAATACTGATATTTTCACTTTTTCCTTTCCAATTTTGTATCCCTGTCATCTCCTTTTCTTGTGTAACTGCTTTGGCTAGGAATTTCTGTACAATATTGAAAAGGCAGAGAGAAAATAACAGCCTTAAAAGTCCCCAATTTCAGTTGTATTGCTTCAAGTCACATCTTTTTCAACATCTAATAAGATCACCATATCCCCTATATCCCTTTGATTTTGGTTATTCTGTGGATCTCTTTAGTGGATTTACATATATCAAACCATCCCCCCATCCATGGTTTGAAGCATACTTGATCGGTGATTTTTTATGTGTTCCTGTATTTAGTCATAGAGAATTTTATTAATTAATTTTGCGTAGATATCCATGAGTGAAATTGGTCTGAAATTTTTTCATCATTTTGTTTTGGTTTTTTTCTTTGTTCTTTTGTAGTTTAGATACAAGCATAATTGTCACTTCATAGAATAAGTTAGGTTATGTTCCCTCTGTTTCTATTTTGTGGACTAGTTTGCAGAATATTGATATTAGTTATTTTAGAATGAATGAGAGAATTCAGGATTAAATTCATCTTGTTCTGGGCCATTTTTTATTGGAAGTCTTTTAATGACTACTTCTATTACTTTAGTGGCTATGCAATGCTTTAGAAGGATTATCTGATCCAGATTTAAATTTGAGATGTGGTATATGTCCAGAAAATTGTCTATTTCACCCAGATTCTTTAGTTCTCTTGAGTACAGCATTGTACTAACATTTTATGATCTTTTTGAAGTTCCTTAGTTTCTGTTGTTGAATATCCCATTTCATTACCTATTTTGTTCATTTGGATACTCTTTGTGCCCTAGGATTATTATGGCTAAGGGTTTATCTATCTTGATGACTATCTCAAAGAACTAGAATCTGGTGTTGTTGATTCTTTGTTAGGTTTTTGTTTGTTTGTTTGTTTTGTTTTTCTTCATTGTTGTTGGTGTTGTTGTTGTTGTTTCTACTTAACTGATTCCAGTCGGGAACTTGAGTATTTCCTGCTGTATTTTCATTTATTTGCTTCTTTTTATTCTAATGTTTTCACATGTGCTTCTAGTGTATTCTCTTTCCAGTTGCTTCTTCTTTTCTTTTTCATCTTATTAACTTGGGTATTTATTTACATTTTGATTGTTATTCCCTTTCCAGGTTTCCTGACCAATTTCACCCTAACCCCTTCTCTATGGGTGTTTGCTCCCCATCCTCCCCCCATTACTGCCCTCCCCCCAACAATCACGTTCACTGGGGTTCAGTCTTGGCAGGACAAAGGACCTCCCCTTCTGCTGCTGCTCTTACTAGCCTTTTCATTGCTACTTATGAGGTTGGAGCCCAGGATCAGTCCATCTATACACTTTGGGCAGTGTCTTAATCTGACCAAGTCTATGGTGGATTTAAAAACAATAATCTATGAGGTTCTGAAAACAAAGTATAGTATTTTGTTTTTGTATGAAGTGTTGTATAGATATTTGTTAAATCCATTCAGTTCATAACTTCTGTTAGATTTGCTGTATTTCTTTAGTTTCTCTTTCCATGACATATTCATTGATGAATGTATAGTGTTGAACTCTCCAATTATCATTTTGTGGGTGCTGTATCTTTCTGCTTTGCTAAAGTTTATTTCATGGAAGGTTACCCTTTCACTTGGAGCATAGCTGTTAAGAATTGAAATGTCATCTTGGTTGTCATTTTCTTGGCTAAGGATAAACACTTCTTCCTTGTTCTTTTTGGTAAGTTTCAGTTGAAAATCAATTTTATTAGGTATTAAAATGGCTACTCTAACTTCTTACTTGGAATCATTTGATTGGAAATTATTATTTTTTTCTTCCTCTTATTCTTTGTCACTGAGGTGCATTTCATGTACGAAGCAAAGTGTTGGGTTCTTTTTACATATACAGTCAATTAGTATGTCTTTTTATAAAAGAATTGAGTACATGATGATATGAGATATGAAAAAATTTTTGCTTTCTGTTACTTTTGTTTTTGGAGGTTGGATTATCTTTGGGCTTGTTTAAAGATTTTTTCCAGGGTATAGTTTTTTTCCATCTAAAGTAAATAAATCAGTAGAGCAATCAGTAGAGCAGAGGACAATTTCTCAAACTGAATACAAATGTAATCTAAACTGTCAATAAACAGCAATTTTCATGACATTTAAGACAATGTACTGATATAAAGAGAAATTTCTAAATATATTATTGTCAGATGTTCAAACAGTATCTAAAGAAATATCTATTCCTAAGCACTAAAAATGCAAATAATTATAACTAAGAATTTCTCTTATATTCCTAGCAGAATAGCTATAATTAAAGGAGAAATTACACCTTATGCTATTGAGGTAGCAGGTTAATTTTTGCACTCCTCATTTATTGGTGGTAATACAATAATTGGGAGATACTTTGAGAATTAAATATATGGCTTTCTCAGAAAAATGCACATAGAATAAACACAAAATCATCATTACCAAGACTAGTTGTATACATAATGACAGCTCTAGATGCTACCAATATCATTTGTTCAAGTCTGTTTATAGCAACATTTTTCTTTAAAGAAACTGATGTGCTTGCCACATATGATTAGTACCTGTTAATTTTATACAATAAAGATATACTCAGTCTTTAAAAATGGTGTTAAAACAATTGCCTCAAAATGGGTGGAATAAAAGCAAAATTCATTCAGAGTTATGTGTCCTAGACAATATAAACAAATACAGTGTTAATACAATTTTAGTTTATATCAGTTGTGAAAATGTAATATAATTCTATGATCCTAAGATAAAGGGATTATAAGTAACAGATAAAACAATAATGTTTTGGTGTATACATGTACCTTCTTTATAAGTTATATTTAAATGTACATTATGATTAGACCATGTGAAATAATGAAGAATAAGATGAGAGATTTCAAAGTGATTTCTGTTCGTTGACATCACTAAATTCCATTTGTTCGCATGATTAAACAACGTTTTCTTGATGTTTTCCAAATTTATCTTCCATCATCTGTGACTTGTAAGAAAAATCTTATAACTTGCCAAACAGTCCAGAGTGCTTGAATTAAGATCACACTAAGGTCACTTATTAAGAGTGAAGGGACGAACATTTATGAAGAATTTCTATAAAAGATGGCCATGCAGCAAGGTTTTAATTGGAATCCTATGTATAAATTTATCACTGCTTTTGATCATATAAAAACAGTGGAAACAGTGGAACACTTCAAGTTAAAGAAGAATCAAAAAAACAGAAAACAAAAAAAAAAGAAAACACATAATACAAAACAAGAAAAAAGGAAACCTTAGATGAATAAACAAGTTCAGATTTAAATTGATCAAAATCTAACTGTCTAGCCATAACATAAATTTATGTAAAAATTGTATTTGCATTAACTATTTAGGAATTAGAACATGAGAATTTAGAACATCAACATTAAATGGGTGTCTAGAGCGGAAAAATGGGCCATGTAGAAAATTGAGTCTGGTGGAAACTAAAGAACCTATGTGATTGACTTTTCCTAAGGATCCTAGAGTTAGGGTTAAAAAATTTAACAAGCTGTCAAGCTGTCTCTAGAGGCAGAGTCGCTGAATCTGCTTACACGAAATAATCAACCTATTATTTCCTGTCTTTCCACATGTTTTAGGCCAACGGCAGTACAGACAGGAATGTCAAATAAATGTATCATACAGCTTGAGACAATGCCACACGTCTGAGCTGATCCTGGAAACTGCCAGGATGTCAAGTATGTTGATTTGGTATAATATGAGATGTAGGACACAGTGTAAAACAGCAGAGGAAACAGAAAAACAAAAAATCAGGGGAAAAAATTAGTGGTGATATTCTACTATACTTTCAGACATGAACCAAGCATAACTTTGTTGATTGATGGTTATGAAAATAGATAACTACAATTAAGATGTAGCTGGTGTAGTGAGGAAATACGAAAGCAGACATTTCAAGAAAAACACTGGAAAATCTAAACATTAACTGATCTGGGCTCAGAGAAAATTAAACCAACCAAAGAGACAATCAGAGATAGAGAAAATTAAATCAACCAAAGAGACAATCAGAGATAGACATTATCTCTATAAGTTTGTTATGATTATGCAGTTTGTATAAGAGGGGGTTACTAACAGTCGGCATGAAGGGTGGCTGAAATGTTTTTCGTTTATAGAACCTTCTTCTTACTGAGTGACATCACTCAGGTTTAGTATATGAGAAGATGTAGCCCAATATAAATAAGGCTTATTACAGTTTTGTTAAAATACTGGCTGATATATCAGTGAAGCCACTATTCTTAGTGTGAAAAGTCAATGTGTGGGTATGATTTAGAGGAAAAAACAAAGAGAAAATGTGGGATTGATTCTGTAGTTTTGATGTATAAGGAACTAATAAGGAAGTAAGACAAAAAATATATATACCAATAATATTAATAAGTAATACTATTAATAAAGTAAATATAACTAATGAATCCATTAACAAATTAAATAATGGTAATAAATACAGACCAACAAACAAAATATAAAAAATAGATCGTGAAATAGATATCAAAGTAATATATAAAAATATAGTAATGTGTATTGGTAAATATAAATGTAACATATAATCATTAAGTTACATAAGTTGTCATAGACTTTTCTGAGAAACAAGTAGACAATGACTAATATGGAAACATTAAGTATTTAAGACAGACTAGAAAAGTAATAAACGGCACAATCATTTTTACAACTCCCTTCAGTATAAGGCAATTATTCCATTTTTTTGACAAAAAATCTCACCTAAACAATTATAAGGAAATCTTCTAATTAACAAATATTTTTATATTATCTAGATTTAATCAAGGGAAACATCACCACGTTCAAAATTCATTTCATGATTCAAATTAGAAACAATTAAGTAATTACAAAATAAAATGAAAAACAGAAATTTATCAATTCAAATCACGATATAAACAAATTCAAAGTGGAAAAATAAACTTATTATCATCTCCTTAGATTCTGAAAACCATGTTGAAAAAAAATCAATACCCCATCACATTAATATTCTTGAAAAGATCAGAAATTCCATGCTTATAACTCAGCATACTAAAAGCAGTGTAGAACAAACCAGTAGTACAAATAAAACCAAGTGGAAAGCAATTTGAAGAAATTCCCCTAAAATCAGTGAGGAGACAACGCTCTCATTCTGTCCCTATCTATTCAATAGAGTACTTGATATCCTAGCCATAACAAGTAAACAACAAAGGAAATCAAAGGAAGACAAATTGGAAAGATAGAAGTAAAAATATCACTATTTGTGATAGTATTTATAAAAATTAAGTGCACAAGAGATCTCTGGAATCAAAAAAAAACATTTCAGAAAAGTGGGTGAATATAAGATTAACACAGACAAATCAGTGTCCTTCCTCTACTCAAAGCATAAACATGATGAGAGCAAAACCAGGAAAACAACACCAATCACAATAGTCACAAACATATATGTTATATCTTCTTGTTCTGCTAACAAAGCAAGTCTAGCATCTGTATGTCAAAAACATCAAATCTCTGAGGAAAGCAACCAGAGAAGATCTTAAAAGATGGCACAGACTCCCATATCATTGGTTTGAGTGGAATAATATAGTAAACATTGCCAACTTGCCAAAAGCAATCTACAGATTCCAAGCAATGCCAATCTTAATTCCAACTCAATTCTTCCCAGAATTGGAAAAAGCAATTTCCAAAATTATTTGGAGAAACCTAGGTTAGTTAAAGATATTCTCAACAATAAAAGAACTTCTGGGAGCATCAACATCCCTCACCTGCATCAATCCTGATTTTAAAAAAAAAACTGGATGGTACTGGTGTAGAGACTGTCATTTCCACCAATGGAATTAATTGGAAGATGCACAAATAAAGACAGAAATCTCTAGTCACCTAATTTTTGACAAAAGAGCTAAAACCTCCAGTGGAAAAAATAGTATTTTCTGCAAATGGTGTTGATTCAACTGTCAGACTGCATGTAGAAGAGTGCAAATCTATCCAATTTTATCTCCTTGCACAAAAATCAGATACAATGGATGATGAACCACCCATAATCCAGATATAATGAATGTGATAAAAATAATAGTGGGAAGATACTTCATCACATTGGAATAGGTGAAAGTTTACTGAACATAAATTCAGTGGCTTATGCTTTAAGATCAACAATGGACAAACGAGACTTCAGAAAATTGAATATTTTTGTAAGGCAACAGACACTGACAATAGGGGAAAATGGCAGACAAGTAATTGGGGACGAATCTTTACAAATCCTGCATTTTATGCAGGGTTGATTTCCAATATGTACAAGGAACAAAAGAAGAAAAACTCCAGAGAAACAAATAATCATAATAGAAATGGGAAGCAAACAAAGAATTTTCACCTGAATTCAATGGTAAAGAAGCATCTAAAAAAATGGTCAACATCCATAGTCATCAGGGAAATGCAAATTAAAAGTCATCTGGGATACTATCACAACAATCAGAATGGCTAGGATCTAAAATTCAGATATTAGTAAGTTGGGGAGAAAGATGAACACTCCTCCATTATTTGTGTGATTGTAAGCTGGTACAACATTAGAAATCTATATGTAAGTTCATCAGAAAGTTGGACTTAATCCTACCTGAGGACTGAATTACACTACTCCTGTGGATATACCTAAAAGGTTTCCCAACATATAATAAGAATACATGTTGCACTATGTTCATAGAAACTTCTTAGAAGCTGGAAAGAACACAGATGTCTCTCACCAGAAGAATGGATAAAGAAAATGTTCTACATTTACAAATACATTACAAAATGTATTTCTACACAGCTATGAAAAACAATGAGTTCATTAAATTGTTATGCAAATGGATAGAAATACAAAATAATATCCTGAGTGTGTTCAGTTCACAAAATAGCACACGTTATATGTACACAAAGTTCACAGATCACATTAAGCTTAAGGAAAAGGTAGACAAATTTGTGGATGCTTCAGCTCTTCTTAGAATATGGAACAAGTCACAGGAGGTAAATGGAGGGATGTGGGCTGAGGAAAAATTGGGGAAGGATAATACATGTGAAAAGATGGAGATGATATACAAAGGATCAGCAAATTTATTTGAAGCTCATAGCAAGGGCAACTGGGTAGCTGTTGGTAACTACATGAAAGTTCATGATGCCAGGAAAACCAGAGGCTCCCAGTACCCAGTGGGGAAATGATTAACAAAAAGGACAAACAACAAAGAGGAGGGAGAAACTGCAGCAATTATATGCAGATGTTATAAAGAGTTTCTGTTTGGGAGAAAAAGCCACTCACTCATCTCTACATTTTCAAACCAGACTTGCTCCTGTCTAAAGGAAATACAGGAACAAATTTTGGATCAAACACTGATGGAATGGCCATCCAGAGTCTGCCACTTCCCCACTGGTCCCACAGATTTATAAAGAGACTTGAAACCCAAACATTGCAGATACTGAGAATTGCTGGGCAACAGAAACCTGGTTAAACAGTCTACTGAGAAAGTCTGCGAGAGCCTGGCAAATACAATGATTTAATGTAGCAACCAACAATTTGACTGAACACTGGACTCGAAGGAGTTGGGGAAGAACTGAAGAAGCTGAAGCGTTTTGCAATCCAATAGAGAGGACAACAATACAAACCAAGCAGACAGCCCAGAACTCTCAGGGACTAATCCACTAACCAAAGAGTACACTTGAAAGGACCCGTGACTAGATTAGCATATGTATCAGAGGATGATCTTGTCTGGCATCAGTTGGACTGGAGGCCCTTGGTCAGGATAGGATCAAAGCCTAGAGTATGGGAATGCTAGGATAATGAGGTTACGAAAGGGTAGTTGGGTGAGTAAGCACCCTCTTAGAATTAGGGTGCTCAGGTGGGGAAACATATAACTGATAACATTGGAAATATAAATACATAAAATATGCCAAAAATAAATAATGGTATAAAACAAAAAAGAAAAGAAAAGTCATTTACACCAAATATAGACATAATAAGAGCCAAAGGGGAAAACGAAAAACTATTCATATAGACTCAATAATATATATTTGAATTGCAATTCTTCACTTATGCATCAGTGCTCTGTTTGCATGCAAACCTGAATATTATAATCGGGTTGATAACAATTTGTAATAAACTGTAGGGAGCAGCTAAAGATGGCGCCGACATCCGGGGGTCGTTTGTGATAAACACCCACAGCGCATGTGTTGGCAGTTCTCCAGCAGCTTCAGGCTGGAGTGATATTCATGCTAATGAGGTATTTCATGCTCCACCAATCCCTAGAGGACAAGTATGTAGCCACAGCCTCTCTTGTATATAAGGCGAGTGCCTTTGTTCCTCAGGGTCCCCCATATCAAAAATGAGGTGTTCCTGCAATAAAGGCTGTTGAGAAGAATCCAACGGTGTTGCGTCTTCCTTCCTGGATGAGGTGGGCGTTACAACTGGTGGCCATGTATGGAGACCCGAGAAAATTCTCGTGGACTCAGAAGTCTTCAAACTCAGGATGACGACATCGGTAAGGCTCCCGGATATGGGACAATAAGGCTCCTGGATATAAGGACAATAAGGCTCCTGGATAAGGGACAATAAGGCTCCCAGATAAGGGACAATAAGGCTCCCGGATATAAGGACAATAAGGCTCCTGGATAAGGGACAATAAAGCTCCTGGATAATGGACTATAAAGCTCCCGGGTAAAGGGACTATAAAATTCCCTAATAGGGACAATAAGATTCTCTGAAGTAAGCAGAGTCTATGAAAGCCTTGGTTTAGAGGCAAGAAGGTTTGTGAAACACAGCAATGTTGTTTTCCCCAATTGATCCTCTGTGGGTTGGACTAGCACTTTTGCCTTTCACCCTTTTTGTGTTGTGGTGTTGTTACTGTTTGAATTGCTACCGTCCCGGGCATGAGTGCATTTTCTGGGAAGAGCCCACTAATTATGAGCTACAAGTTTCATGTGTAAATAAACACTCCAGCTCACCCTGCTTGTAAATTGATCATAAGTAAGCTCACAAAGCATGGGAAACTCACACTTCACACACCCCCCCGCTCCGGTCAGCTCTTCAGGAGCTTCTTGGTCAGTGTAAGCTTAAAATCGAAAGGAAAATCCTGTTGAGTTTTCTTGATGAATGTGATCGTTGTGCTCTGTGGTTTATAGTGTCAGGATCTCTTACTTTAAGAGCATGGGACAAGTTAGGAAAAGATCTGGATAGGGAAACAACAGAGGGCACACTTAGACCAGGGACAAAGCTGCTGTGGCAAATGGTCTGTGCCTGCTTAGAAGATAAACGATGTGAAGAAGCCATTAGGACAGGTCAAAAAATCCTTACATAGCAACAAGAAAGTATGTCAGAGGGAGGAAAAAGTTTTGAAGGAAGGAAAGAAAAGAAAGGGAGGAAAGGGAGTAAAAGAAAAGACAGAAAAAAACAAGGAGAGGATAGAAAAAGACAGGAGTGATAATCCGGACCTAGAGACAAAGAAAATATATCCCTCTTTAAAGACATTGACCTTGGGAATGTCTGGTGACTCAGATCTTAGTGCAAATGATTTGGCAAGCAACCAGAACTTCCAGGGACTAAGCCACTACCTAAAGACTATACATGGACTGACCCTGGACTCTGACCTCATAGGTAGCAATGAATATCCTAGTAAGAGCACCAGTGGAAGGGGAAGCCCTGGGTCCTGCTAAGACTGAACCCCCAGTGAACTAGACTGTTGGGGGGAGGGCGGCAATGGGGGGAGGGTTGGGAGGGGAACACCCATAAGGAAGGGGCGGGAGGAGGAGGATGTTTGCCCGGAAACCAAAGAATTATTATTAAGTATTAAATAAATTTTAAAAAAAGAAGCATGGTGGCACACAGGTAGACATGGTGCTGGAAAGGTAGTTGAGAAGTCTCCATCCAGATTGGCAGGCATTAGGAAGAAAGAACAGAAGGAACCACTGGACCTTCTGAAACCTCAAAGCCCACCCCCAGTGGCACACTTCTTCCATATAAGCCAATAGGGACCATTTTTATTCAAACCAACACAGTCATCCCCTCTAATGCTCAGGGATCATTGTGGAAGAGGGGGTGGAAAGAGTGTGAGAGCAGGAGGGAAGAGTGGAGTGTTATGTAATGGCTTTGGTGTGATAGTTAAGGGCTTTGGTGATCCAGCTGTCTTTGAGTCATCTCTGATCTGTACCTAACCCCTTACACATGCCTGCAAGTAACCCAATAAGATTCATTCATTCACCAAAAAAAAAAAAGAAAATGACTTGGCAGACCTTGAGGAAGAAACCGCTCGTAAATAAAAGTTCCCCAGATAAGGCCTCCGGCTATGCAGCAAGTGTAGTGAGTAGGAAATTTAATTTTATGGACCCCGCCCTAGTGGTGGTGTGTTGGTTGATAGCCAACGTTATTTTTTGAAACAGAGTTTTATCTGTGCTCATGCTGGCAGCCCACACAGTAGGAGGGAGCAAAACTAGCTGCGGAGCCGCTGTAGCAAGCATGGGTACTTCTCAGTCTCACCCAATTTTTCTCCCTCTTCAAGAGCTGTTTGAAAAGCTTAGGATGAAAAGAAGCACTATAGAGAGATTTCTTAGTGAGTGTGATGCCATTGGACCTTGGTTCGCTGTCTCTGGGTATCTCACGGTGGGCAGCTGGGATCAGAAATGCTGTCAGCAGGCTATAAAAAAGGGACAGGCTGTGTTAGAAATGCTACAGGAGGAATGATCTGAAAAGGCTGAGAGTGATGTGGGGGAGGACTCTAAGGAACAAGAACAAGAAAGGAATTTATCCATCCCTCAAAGAACAAGGTCAGAAAAATAAATAAATAAATAAATAAAAATATTCGAGTTGCTGCCTTTAGGGACCTGACCTTCAACGCTTGCTCACAGAAGGAGAGCGCTCATTAAAAGAAGTTCTTTAAGGGAGCCTACCTTATCTGCTGACCTTATTCCAAGAGAGGAGTCAGTCTCCAGCATTAAGTTCCTTTTCTCGTTAGTCATCATTAACATGGAGAGTGCCTTTAGTAAAAGGCAAAAGATTTATACGATCTGAGGAGAAACCAGAGTGGAGAGTGCCTTTGATCCTATCCCCTCAGCAGGCAGTTCCTGCCTCTATGGTCAAAATGCCCCAGGTTGGGGGGCAGAGAAGCCCCTAAAATGGTTTCAAAAAGAATGTACAACGAATCACTATCCCTGAACTCAAGCAGTATTACAGAGCAATAGTGATAAAAACTGCATGGTATTGGTACAGAGACAGACAGATAGACCAATGGAACAGAATTGAAGACCCAGAAATGAACCCACACACCTATGGGCAGTTCATTTTTCACAAAGGAGCCAAAACCATCAAATGGAAAAAAGATAGCATTTTCAGCAAATGGTGCTGGTTCAACTGGAGGGCAACATGTAGAAGAATGCAGATCGATCCATGCTTATCAGCCTGTACAAAGCTTAAGTCCAAGTGGATGAAGGACCTCCACATCAAACCAGATACACTCAAACTAATAGAAGAAAAACTAGGGAAGCATCTGGAACACATGGGCACTGGAAAAAATTTCCTGAACAAAACACCAATGGCTTATGCTCTAAGATCAAGAATCGACAAATGGGATCTCATAAAACTGCAAAGCTTCTGTAAGGCAAAGGACACTGTGGTTAGGACAAAACGGCAACCAACAGATTGGGAAAAGATCTTTACCAATCCTACAACAGATAGAGGCCTTATATCCAAAATATACAAAGAACTCAAGATATTAGACAGCAGGGAGACAAATAACCCTATTAAAAAATTGGGTTCAGAGCTACACAAAGAATTCACAGCTGAGGAATGCCGAATGGCTGAGAAACACCTAAAGAAATGTTCAACATCTTTAGTCATAAGGGAAATGCAAATCAAAACAACCCTGAGATTTTACCTCACACCAGTGAGAATTGCTAAGATCAAAAACTCAGGTGACAGCAGATGCTGGCGAGGATGTGGAGAAAGAGGAACACTCCTCCATTGTTGGTGGGATAGCAGACTGGTACAACCATTCCGGAAATCAGTCTGGAGGTTCCTCAGAAAATTGGACATTGAACTCCCTGAGGATCCAGCTATACCTCTCTTGGGCATATACCCAAAAGATGCCCCAACATATAAAAAAGACACGTGCTCCACTATGTTCATCGCAGCCTTATTTATAATAGCCAGAAGCTGGAAAGAACCCAGATGCCCTTCAACAGAGGAATGGATACAGAAAAGGTGGTACATCTACACAATGGAATATTCCTCAGCTATCAAAAACAATGACTTGATGAAATTCGTAGGCAAATGTTTGGAACTGGAAAATATCATCCTGAGTGAGGTAACCCAATCACAGAAAGACATACATGGTATGCACTCAGTGATAAGTGGCTATTAGCCCAAATGCTTGAATTACCCTAGATGCCTAGAACAAATGAAACTCAAGACGGATGATCCAAATGTGAATGCTTCACTCCTTCTTTAAAAGGGGAACAAGAATACCCTTGGCAGGGAATAGAGAGGCAAAGATTAAAACAGAGACTGAAGGAACACCCATTCAGAGCCTGCCCCACATGTGGCCCATACATATACAGCCACCCAATTAGACAAGATGGATGAAGCAAAGAAGTGCAGACCGACAGGAGCCGGATGTAGATCGCTCCTGAGAGACACAGCCAGAATACAGCAAATATAGAGGCGAATGCCAGCAGCAAACCACTGAACTGAGAATAGGTCCCCTATTGAAGGAATCAGAGAAAGAACTGGAAGAGCTTGAAGGGACTCGAGACCCCAAAAGTACAACAATGCCAAGCAACCAGAGCTTCCAGGGACTAAGCCACTACCTAAAGACTATACATGGACTGACCCTGGACTCTGACCCCATAGGTAGCAATGAATATCCTAGTAAGAGCACCAGTGGAAGGGGAAGCCCTGGGTCCTGCTAAGACTGAACCCCCAGTGAACTAGACTATGGGGGGAGGGCGGCAATGGGGGGAGGGTTGGGAGGGGAACACCCATAAGGAAGGGGAGGGGGGAGGGGGATTTGTCCGGAAACCGGGAAAGGGAATAACACTTGAAATGTATATAAGAAATACTCAAGTTAATAAAAAAAAAAAAAAAACCAAAGAATAAAAGAAATTCTCTAATATAAAACTACTGTTCTAGAGTGGCCCCTTATAACTCTTCTTTCTGCTGTTTAAAATAGTGCAAAATGGCCATCCCAGTTATGGATTTAATCTCTTCAAATAAAATTTCAAAACTGCTAAAAAAAAAAAAAAGAAATACTCAAGTTAATAAAAAAAATAAAAAATAAAAAAAAGAATGTACAACAAACTGTGAAGAACTTTGTTTGGCCAGTCAAAATTTACAATTCAGGCTTTAGCTGTGGCCAAGGTCAGGATTAATGTTTTCTTTTCCATGGGCCTTTAGCCCACTGAGACAGTTTGATCAAGGTCTGCTACTAAGGTTCTGAAAGTCCCAGGTGAACTGGTTACAGTACTTTTGTCAGCCACTTGATAAAAAAATCATTTAAAACATTAAATGACTTTCAGAAATTACTAGGAAGCATAAATTGGATTTGACCCTATATTAAAATGCCTAATGTACAGTTCCAACCACTCTATGAAATCCTGAAAGGGGATTCTCAGCTTACTTCACCCTGAGCTTTAACCAAGTAAGCATGACTATCCTTAAGGAAAGTAGAAGAAAGACTGGAAAAGACAATGCTAAGAAAGTACAAGGAAAAGGAAGATCTCCTTTTGTGTATACTGAGAACCTTTCGTCAGCCTACAGGAGTGCTATGGCAACAAGGACCACTTCTGTGGATTTATCCCCATATTTCTCCAAATAAGACCCTTGAATATTACCCTTCTGCTGTTGCATAGCTTGCTATGTTAGGGGTTAAATCTTGCATTCAGCATTTTGGTATTTATCCAAGAAAATTATTATACCTTATACTACAGCTCAGATGGAATCATTGTGTGCCTTGATAGATGATTGGTCCATATTATGCTGTAGTTTTGATGGAGAGTTTGAC
Source organism: Rattus norvegicus (assembly GCF_021556685.1). NCBI lineage: Eukaryota > Metazoa > Chordata > Mammalia > Rodentia > Muridae > Rattus > Rattus norvegicus. The sequence continues at coordinate 1,859,320 of NC_141555.1, read as the reverse complement.
AATCATTATCCTAAGGATCCTTTGCTAAATTTTTTACTGAACATCCAGTGATTTTTCCAAAGATCGCTGGCTCAGAGCCTTTGTCTGGAGCGTTAGATATTTACACAGATGGCTCCAAAAGAGGTGTAGGTGCCTATATGGTTGATTCGCAAGAACCAGTATTAATTCAATACAGTCCAGGCACCCCCAAAATTACAGAACGTAAAATTGTATTGGAAGTTTTTAAAAGATTTCATAATTCTTTTAATTTAATTTCTGATTCTGCTTATGTAGTTAACGCTGTGCGCTCACTTGAAATTGCAGGGCCAATTAGGTTGACTAGTACTGTATGTCAAATTCTTTTAGAATTACAAAAATTTGGGCCAGAAAAAATAAATTTTTCATACAACATATTCGAGCCCATACTAATTGGCCTGGTCCCATGACCAGAAATAACGCCCTGGTGGATGCTTCTACTCACAGAGAGTTTATTTTTCATGCTCCTCCGGTTGATCTCGCTATAGAATTTCATCAAAAGTTTCATGTTCCTGCCTTCACTCTTCAAGAAAAATTTAAAATCTCTAGAGCTGCAGCTCATGATGTGGTGTTACATTGCCAGAATTGTGTTCAGTTTCACCACCCTCCTCAGGTGGGGATTAACCCTCGTGGTCTACTCTCGCTAAAACTTTGGCAAATGGATGTCACACATATATCTCAATTTGGAAATTTAAAATAAGCTCATGTTTCTGTTGATACCTGTTCTGGTATTATACCACTCTGATGACTGGTGAAAAGGCTCGTAATGCCATTAGTCATTGCTTAGAGGCGTGGGCAGCCTGGGGAAAGCCTGATAGTCTCAAGACAGACAATGGGCCTGCCTACACAGCAAAGTCCTTTCAGGCATTTTGCCAGACAATGCAGGTCAGTCATACTACTGGATTGCCATACAATCCCCAAAGGTCAAAGAATTGTGGAAAGAGCACACCGCACTTTAAAGGAACTGCTACAAAAACAAAAAGGAAGAATTGCCTATGGCAGAACACCAAGAGAACAGTTGTCATTAGCGCTTTTTACTTTGAAAACTTATGGCTAATGCAGAAGTAAAGTGGAAGGATGTCTTAACTGATGAATGGCGTAGCCCAGATCAAGTGATTTCGAGATCTAGGGGAGCTGTTTGTGTTTTTCCACAGAATCAAGACAATCCAATCTTGTGCCTGAGCGTTTGACTCGCAAAGTGCCTCCTGCTGTTCCTGAAGATGAGACTATGAACCCTACTATTGCTACTGGGAATGGTAATCCAGGTTGATTTACTCACTCTGTGGGCTATTGCCAGATCCTAGCCAGTACTTATGCCAGTTCATAGCAATTCTACTGTTTTGTCAACCTTTTTCTCCACCTCCTGTTTGCATGATGTTCCCTGTATAGTGCCTAATGGAGAATTGCTCCAATGGTATACTGCCACTAATCTTTCTTTGTTGCATACATTATGTTTCACTCTTAAAAATTCCTCCCAGCCTTGTATATGGCTTCGAAGGACAACATTGGCTAATTGGGTATATCCTGTTAGCAATAGTGTTATGGGCACTGGGATCATCTTGGCTGCTTTGATACAAGTTATCCAAGGAGCCTTTTCAGGCAGCAGAGACACATCAGTTATTAATTCCGCTGAGTTGAACATTACAACTTTAATTAGGATGCATAATTGTAGTTTTCCATCATGGCCGGACAAGGCAATCTCACACTGGAAAACTCTACCTGTTGTAGAGTCCTACCTACTTGCCCCCCATAGCAAGCGTTTCCACCTGATTTTATCCCATGTCAGAGTATTTGAATTTTCCCCTCCTCTTGAACAGGTACAGTATGATCGGGGGAAAAATAAGACTGGCAAGCAAAATTTTTGGCCTTGGTATCAATGGGTATTATCAAATGAGCAGGGAGCATACACATCTCTAATTCCTTTTGCTCGATTATTAGGTGAAGAATTTACATTGTATAATATTTCAGCCACTAGAAAAAATAACAAAACCAGTTTAGTAAATGTAAAGATTAACGGTCTTTTAGCAAATGATACTGCCATTGGAGCTTCAGTATCTGTTAGACCACCTTTCTTCTTTCTGATAAGCACCAATGTAAGCGATGATGCTTTAAAGTGTAATAACTCTAATGTAGTCTGCTATTTAGCTGAATGCTGGGATGGCACCAATGATACCGCAGTGATAGTCAAGATTTCCTCCTTTGTGCCAATCCCAGTAGAGGCCAACCCAGATAATTTTCCCATACTTCATTTACTAAGAACCAAAAGGGATCTTGGTATTACGGCAGCTATAATTTCACCCATTGTACTATCAGCCGCTGCAGCAACAACAGCCACAATTGCTATGACTAATCAAGTACAAATGGCTGAGACTATCAATCAGATTATGGAAAGAACCGCAGTGGCATTAGAGATACAAGAAGAATTTAATGCCCACTTGGCATCTGGCTTTCTATTAGCTAATCAACGGATAGATTTAATTCAATAACAAATTGAGGCATTATATCATATGACACAGCTGTCCTGTGTTTCCTCCCTTAGAGGCTTATGTATTTCTCCTTTGCAAGCTAGCCTTTCTCAGTATTCTCAACAGAGCAAAGAAATCTCGAATTATCTGAAAGGAAACTGGTCCATGAAAGCGGAGCAGTTATGGAGACAATTGCTGATGCAGATTGCTGTCCTTAACAACACTAGAATGGAAGCCATCATGATTGGAGATTTCACCTCATGGATTACCAATGATTTCTCCTTTTTTAAAGAATGGGCTGGCATGTTTGCCTGGGGGGCCATTGTCCTCTTGGGATTCGGAGTATGTCTATGGCTTTTCTGCCATTTACAACGAGAACATGCCAGACACAAAGCGATTGTTCACCAAGCTATGGTTGCCATTGAAAGTGGTACGTCTCCCAACATATGGCTGGCCTCTTTAACAAATTAAGAGTTCTCCCTAGATCGTATTTTGTCACTGTCTTGTGAAGCCATTGTGTCCAGAGATGGGCAACCTAAGACACGGGGCCCAGTGGCGATAGGGTTACCCAAGGACGGGTAAGGCCGAGTCTTGGAGAGGAATGGCCTAAGACAGGAGCAATGACATCAATTGACATGACACCAAGATCTAGGCCAGTCATTTTTAGAAAACAAAAAAGAGGGAGATGTAGGGAGCAGCTAAAGATGGTGCCGACATCCAGGGGTCGTTTGTGATAAACACCCACAGCGCATGTGTTGGCAGTTCTCCAGCAGCTTCAGGCTGGAGTGATATTCATGCTAATGAGGTATTTCATGCTCCATCAATCCCTAGAGGACAAGAATATAGCCATAGCCTGTCTTGTGTATAAGGCTGGTTGGTGCCTTTGTTCCTCGGGGTCCCCCGTATCAACAATGAGGTGTTCCTGCAATAAAGGCTGTTGAGAAGAATCCAACGGTGTTGCGTCTTCCTTGCTGGTCCAGGTGGGCGTTACAATAAACTTCAATGTGTCACTGAGAATTGATCTGAAAATATCTTCATGAACTAACTATACTCATAGTCACTGAAGAAACTGACCATCACCATGTACTCAATTTTTTTGCATAATACATGTGTATATTCACATACTTATGTTCCTCTGCATATACATGTGCATGCATTTTGGCAAAGAATATTCAGATATCTTTCCACATTATTAACATGTAGGCTTATATTCAACAATAGGACTTTCCTTATTGTCATAACTTGAGCTACTGAATTTCACTGTTGACTGCCCTGGTATCAGCTAGCAAATATATACCTGGGTCTTAAGGGAGTACTTTTTCTTACTATGTAGGTAACTGAAATTCCTTCTGATTTCTGTTGCAAAAATGTCTGTCTTTAGTATGAGTTAGTGATCTCTCCATTTAGCATATTTTGCCACCCATTGCAATTTCTACATTTCCAGTGATATGGTTGCACTAATTTCTAGAATATGCGTTCAATTACTGATACAATATTTCTTCCTATGTGATATGCTATACAATTATTTTCTTGGTTGCTTGGGTATGTAATTACCTGCACCTCTCTCAAATTCATTTTTTTCCTTTTTTTTCACCTCCCAGTGGTCTTCCTATCTCTCATTTTGCAGGATTTCTGCCAAGTGTGTCTCCAGATAGTCTTCATGTTTAAGCATTTCTAATTTATATAATATTTCAGAAGTCTTTATCTAGTTCCAAACAGTAATGTACTAAAGAGTTAGTGCCAACTCTTGCTCATAATCCTCCTTACGTGCTTTGCCAGGGAAACTATTGCCAGAAATATAACTACTTTTTCCTCTCTCTTCCAAGCTTATACCTTTTTT